>NC_079155.1:82908408-83209367 GCF_947563725.1 Argiope bruennichi
AAGTAAAATAAGGAAACAATATATTTAAATCTAGGCAGAAAAATATTGTTAACTATAATGTCTTAATTCTTCCAAATACAGAAAAAACATCTGAAAACACTAAGAAATATATGCAGGCTAAAATTAACCCAAAATAAATTTCAGCTGAAATAAAGGGCTTAAAAAGGTAAAAATGAGATATATTAATTAATATCCCAACAAATGAAGACACTGAGAATTTAATGGATAAAAAGATAATCTAAATAATAATTATGATATTAGAAAACTGAAAATGTTTGATCCTATAATTATAATTTTTTTAAAGTGGGTAAAAACTTTTGATGTGAGAAAATAATTGAGGAATTGAAAACATTGCAATAAAAGTCAAAATTACTTTAAAAAGAGGTAGAAACTGAATTGATTCCATAGATCACCCTTTTCTTTTAAGAAAGTAGTGGAACTGAAAAGAAAAAAACTTATTTTGAAATAAATTGATTTTCTAAGAAAACATTAAATTTATCCAATGTGCTAGATATAGGCACATGGCTAAAAATTACAAAGTTGTCGAAAGACAATATAGGAACTTGCCTCAAATGTGGAGAAAAGAGACATAAAGAATATTTATGTTTAAGTCTACCAAATTGCATAAAGGGCCATAAGCATAATTTAAAATGAAGACGAGTTAAGACATAAAACATTCAGTAAAAAACAAATGCTGCAAGATCAGAATTTTTTTTTTTTTTTCAACAATTGCAAATTAATTATGGTTATCCTTTTTGTTTTGCTGCTGCTTATTTAAGCCTTAATCCATGCAAATTGTCAATTTCCTGGAGATATTGCTAAATCTAAATATGATACTGTCTCAATAAGTGACCCAAGACTCTAGTTGAAGATTTTCCAAGAACATATAAAAGATATTTTCATAATTATAAATATCAAGCAAGATTCATTATTTCACACTCAAATTTCAAAGTTATTCTTATCAAAATTAATAGAAATTTTATTGCACTAAAAGTCAAATTTAAGCAAGGAATTTATTTCTATTTATTACCCTCCAAATGTTAATATGAAAGCTACGTGGCTGAATTAAAATTATTTGTTCTAAATTTTAAAGAAGATAAAGGTTTCTACTGGGGTGACTTTAATGCAATATCTTGTGTTTGGGGCACAAATAATGTAGATATGAGAGGAGAATGTATTCTAGAGTTGATTGTTTAACTTGAAACGGAAAGTGTTAATAATAATTATTCACTTCCTTCATTCAACAGTAGTGCTGGTAAAAGCTGTATTAATATCTTTGGAACAAAAAAATTCTAATAATAGAGACATTAATTGGAAAATTGATGATAGAATTACTCTTTAAGTTAACTAAATAATGGAATTCTCAATTTATAATGATAATTATTCTTCATATAAGAAAATTCTAAAATGGGCATTGGTTTGTATTAATAATTTTGACTTCAAAATTAAATTACATGAATTTATTGAAAAAAAAATCAGTAAAATTGGAAATAATATACTTTTTAAAATTAAATTAAGAAGATATTATTCAAATTTGTACTAGAAATAAAAAATATTTCAAAATGATTAAGTCAAAATTGCAAACTGGTGGACAAATGAACTGGAAATGCAAAAGAACAAAGTCAAAACATTTAGAAAATGATTCTAATCTATTTATAACTAGAATCTTAGAACAAGAAGGCAAATTATTTTCAAATCGGAACTTGCAATTAATACCGCAAAAATATCTAGAACCAAACAAAACTGTTTTAGAAAATTTCGATCAGATTTACTGCAAACTAACACTTTTGACAAATTTTATGAACTTGTTAAAAATAATTTTATAGCAGTTGGAGACCCTCAATAAATTAAGGGGGAACTGGAAGAACTTTCAAAATCATTTAAAGAAAGCCTTACAATTATATTAGAATTTCATTTTCTAAGAGAAAGTAGCAATCTTTAAATAATTTTCTTTTAACTTCCCTTTGATAGCACTAAAAGCAACCAAAACATCAAGAATAGAATTGATTTTAACATGGCTCCAGGACTAGATGGAATCTTTCTTAGAATTCTTAAAGAACTTCTTTCTTCTATATCTGATTAGTTTTATTTCAATTTTTAATGACTTTCTTAGGAAAGGCAATTCTCCAAATTACTTAGAAAGTTGCAAGAGTAACCTTTATTTCCAGATGCAAAAGATCTTAGGGAACCTTTTTTTTACTATCCAATCTGTCTCTTATCTAGATGGTGATGGATATCAGACAAAATTGTCTCTCAAAGACTAAATTATGAACTTGAATCTACCAATAAACTTAATGCAAATCAATTTGGTTTCTGGAAAAATAAAAATAGTCACAGACTTAGATAAATTGTACTCGTTTATTCAGTAGGCCCCCCACACCAACAACCATAATTCTCTCATAGAATTGGAAGAGTAAAAATTAAAGCCTATCAGTCTCCACCATATAGTTACAAATTTGTAATATTACTTCGCTGCGCAGTTACTTTCAAGATAAGGAAGAAAGTTTTAATAGATGACAAATCAACGGCACAGAAACTGGCGACGATTAGCAAAATTTCTTGGCCAACAAAAACGAAATTTTTTGAAACTGCTGGAATTTTGATGATATATATTATTTATTAGAAGCGAAGTTACAATACTTTTCTGGAAGCTTCTTTGCCATGTCACGGAAGGGAGCCAAGAGGCAGAGTTGTAATCAATTGAGCTGAGCAAGTTCTCTCTGAGAGCTCTGTACTGTTGCAGTTATTTGTTACCGATTTGCTGCTTATATAATAAGTACTGATCTAGTGTACGCTTTGCCTGTGTTTTGTGTTTATCGTGTAATATAAATCGTCGTTATTTGTTACTGAACTTGTTGAATTCTGTCGATCGTTCACCGCACCTTCATTTTCATAAAATTTTCCAAATATTAAAATAGTGTCTCGTCTGAAAAATAACGTATATTTATCAAGGTAACAAATTTAAGTGGTAGTGTTTGAATACGTGACACCTTTTGAGTGTGGGTAATCCAAAAATCATTTCTTAATAAGTCTTTGCCAAATTTCCAAGTTCCTGATCTCCATGATTGGGAGGTTTATTGATATAATTACATCTAACATTTATATATGCAACAACTGATGAAATTATAACATTCAGTTTCTCAAGATGGGCTGTAAATCCAAATTAATTTAAAAGACATATTAAATCGCAGTTGGATCACATGATGGATTCTTTCATGCAAATCCTCTAAATTAGAGGGCAGCATCCCCTTGTTGATATTAAATCCACCTTTCACAGCCGCAATGCCATGTGACAACAGAGGAATCATTTTTACAACTCAAAAATCAGAAAATTCTTTGGATCACAAAACATCAAAATAGAAATAATCCAAATGAGTTTTTTTCTTAAATTAATCAAGATGTTTTTGCATTCATTTTTAGGTTTTTTTTCAGGAAAATTTCAAAGTGGATCTTTGCACATTCTGAATATACAGAGGGATATGTATTTTGGAATAAAGAAGTAAATCGACCATTTGCTTTTCACTTAATACTGCACTGTTTTTCAATAAATGTGTATTGAATCCAGATATAACTTTTAAAATAGCAAAATTTTAGGAACATATATTCAAACATTTTTTTTAAGTATTTTTCACAAATGTATTTGTAGTCATTATTCCAATATTGGTATTTTTTTTTTCTCAATCTTGGAAATTAAACTGAATTATACAGTGAATGTGCATTGTCTTTTGAAGCATAGGGTGGCTTTGATTTCTAGGAGCCATAATTGATAAACATGTGGAGACATTATCCCTAAGGCATGTTATGAACCATTGCAATATTGCTATAAGGCAAACCATTGCTATAAGGAAACCTCTTTAAATATTTTTTTTAAATAATTCATACTATCCATGATATTTTATATAATTGTAATTAAAAATGTGACGACGAATGATTGACAAATTACGATTTAAATAAAATACAAAAATGCTCGAAAATAAATGTTTAATGCAAACAAACAGACATAAAACAAAACAAGTGATAAAAATGACACACAATTGAAAGCCATGATTATTTCAAAATTATCGAAAATTAGAACCCACCAACAAAATTATAAAATGCACTAATTTTAACAACTTCTAACACCTATATATATAGGGTTTTCTATCATAGAGTAATTAATAAAGGATAATTACATTATATGAAATCAACAAGGGAAAAAACACGACGATAGCCAAATATATTTCTTTCAATATTTTAATTTCAAATTAGTAAAACTAAATATTAATAAAGATAAATATTAATAATAATTAAATGCAAAGCAATTAAAGCAGAATGATTTCTGTCTTAAATAGTTGAAGAAAATTATATCACAACCGTTTATGAAATTTAATAAACTAAAATCAATTTTAAATTTAAATGTCCACCAAATCTTTAAGAAGAGTATTTGATTTGTATTAAATTGTATGCATATTATTAATGCATGTTTGCATCTTTTTTCAAATCATTAATAAAAATAATTTTGAAAGAAGCAGACCATCATGTAAGAGAAATTTACACTGAATATACCAACAGCACAGATTCATAATAAAAGCAAATAATTTATTAAATACATTTATGATGAAAAAAGATGGGGGAGAAATTTTTCCAATTATGAACATGAAAGACAAAAATGAAACATTACATTACTTAAACAAACAAAAATTATCGATTTCAAAACGTGAAACCAGAAATATATCTTCAGAGAACTTACAATCTTTTAACATTTTAAAACACATAAGAGACATGCTTATACTAAAGTAGTTCTTTGATGATGATATCATATTTTACACATGTATTATCTTTCAAAGACATGTTACCAAAACACTAGGTTCTAAAATTTCAGTAAGTCAGCAGTAGAAAGAGGTGAGAAAATTCTAACTAAGTTCTTTGATTAAAATGTGTTATTATTCATATATACATTTTATATCTTCAAAATCTACTTTGCTTTCAATATATGAAACAAATTTTATGAATGCTTCCAATTTTGAAACTTAACAGAAAGAAAGATATTAAAATCTGCAAATTACATCCTATAAAGTGTTTAGTAAAATGTATATACATTTTAAATAATATAATACTTTCAATAAACAGTTTGTACTTTCAACAGTAAAGTATATGCAATCATCATCGATTGTATGATACTGTTTCATTACCTCATCCAATAATTTTTATACTTCACTTAGTCAATATACATGAAAAAAGTTACACAACTTTAACAAAATAATTTTTTTTTTAATTGAGCAAAAAATATGTTAATACGAGTAAACAAAACTATTATATTTATTTTAAAATATTTGAATAAAAATACAAGTAATCAAATAATGCATTGATCAGGATTATAAATCAAATAATATACTTTTAAAAACAAATAGTATTATTTTAAAAATGATAATTAATATATCATAAACAGAATTGTTAGAAAGTAGATGAAAAGATAACTGAAAATTTAAATATCTGCACTGATATTTTAAGAGGATAAAATGCCAGCATTTCATATCAATATCCAATAAAATTAATAATTAAACATTCATTAAAATGCCACTAAATGATGAAATAGAATTATATACGTAACAAAATAATTCTAAATGAAATTTTCTTCAGTACTTTTCACAAAACTTTGAATAAATAAATAAATAACAAAGAAATAAAGCTACATCAATAGCTTTTTTTTAGTCTAGTCATTAAATTATAACACAGTACCTGAATACAAAAAAGAATTTCAACAATAACAGAATTAGGAATTATATTAAAACACAACACAAAAAAAAGCCATAATGGAACCAATCCACATAACATTACAACAAAACGACAAACATAATTTCTCATACCATCTAATATCAAATATCACATTGTTTTAGGCCATCCTATAATGCCTTGTTCCCTTTCTTCCAGCAAAATATGCTAGTGATTCTAGCTTAATTTGACGCAGGCCATTTTATTCATATCACAACTGATTCAAAAGTAGTCAAACACTTTAAATTCATTTTAACACATTGACAATCAATATAAAAGACATGTTGCCATTCTTATTTCTTTATGACCATAGCAGGAAATTACCTGGTACATCAATAGCCATATAATAGTTAATTTTTGTTTGGATTCTGATAGAAGCATGCAAGTAAGAAAGTCTTCAATGGCATTTCAATAAAAACAGCAGTTTACAAACATTTTTTTCCAAACTCTTTTATGGTAGCTATAAAGGCAGATGCGCAAAATATTTACCTTGCTATTTTCATATGCGTGATCTGATGGTTGAAAGTGTTAAACAGAGTAACAAAAACTCTGAGCAAAGATTATTTCTCAAAAACTGGTTCCTCAAATTACACCTTGATTGAAAAACTATCAATTAAGAAAATCATTTAAACAGATTAACATTTCCAGCACAAATAATATTGTAAATAAACATAACACTAAATGCATAAAATAATGGAAAATTTATTAATATTTAATGGATTAAGATTTCATAAGTTTAATGGAAATGATATACTACAAATGATTAATTTGTACATTTACTTGAAAAATGATTTACAAAATACAAAAAAAATCATCTTTTGCAACCACTTTCTTTATTAATCAGAGTTTTTAAAGAACAGAAGTTCTATTCACTGTCTAATTACCAGTTTCTTTACTAATTTCATTATCCATTGTCTAATAAGGAGAAATTCATAGAATTAAAAAACAAATATCTAAACTATACAAATGAGTATCAAAGCTCATATATTGTTTGGTGGTACTTTTTTGTTTCGTTTTTTAATTGATGACACTTTTTGGAAATCTGATTTTCAGTGTCCCTATAAATAGAATTATATTTTTAGTATCCCTAGAAATATAGCCAATAATGTTCATATCTATCCATTCTAAATAAGCAAAAAATCTCTACATAAAAATATTTCCAGTATTTTAGTTACAAAGAAAAATTTCCATATAATAAAACTTACATAGTTCAAATTTGTATGTCACTTGAAAAGAGTCTCTCTAATCAAAGCTCTATTGAGCTTTTGATGAGCAATACAAAGGATATAGAACAATTCAAAGCAATTTCTTTCGAATTTCACTAAAAGTAAGTAGTTAATTATTTACAATTAAATATACTTTCTTTATATCTTACTTAATAAATATCTTTGGAAACCTGCTGGTTTGCCAGGAATATTGGTCATATTTAATATCACATAAGCTGCTTAGATGTAATTTCATGTCTAGGATTTTGCAAAATTGCCAAACATTAAAACCATGTTATTAATTTATTTAACAATGTTAAAGTTATGTTAATTTTTATGTTTAATCTGATCATTGCTTACATCAACCTTTCTAATGCAGATCTGTCCATAACATCACAGCGCTATTAAAAATGCAACTATTCTTCTCCCCTCTAACTTTAGCAATATTGCAAATTCACTTTTTATTCATCATGTAAACTAACAGATATGAAACCAATTCCTTCTTCTTCAACAGTCAACAAATTAAGAAAATCACATGATTAAATATTTGATGAAACAATGAAAACAGTTTGAATTTCATTATATAGAAATTAAATTTATGCTGATAACTAGATAAAAAAACCAAATCGATCATTTTAGAAATTTTATCATTATTTCAATAATAGATAGGCAGCTTTTAATGGCTAATCTATAATTGTATTTGCATGACCATTGAAGCTAACATGCTTGCTTAAGAAAAATGAAGAAACAGGATGTGCTTACATAAGAAAATTTTTCCTTTCTATGACTAATCTATCATAATCTTCTTTGATAATTAAATTGTTATAAATTAATTTTAAAATTTATTTTTTTTAAAAAAACTGCAAATTAACAGATTAACAGAAACTTGAATTAACAGATTCTAATTTCAACATAAAATATAATCATTATACGATTTTTTTTTTATTTTTTTTTAGAAATACAACTTAAAAAAAAAGTGGTTGCATTTTAGAAATTCCACAAAAATAAAACATTAAAAAAAATCCACTATTTCCCAAACTAAAATATTGTTTGAGAAATCATTTACTTAACATCACAAAACAATCACAATCGATATTTCAGTTAGAGGATTAATCAGTAGCAAAATTATGGTAGTAAAACCCAACAAATTACAATTGAACAGCTATTTCAATGAAATGCATGTACAGATATGAAGAACAGTAATCTTGTTTTTTTTTCTAACTAAATCTGTACAATTATACACATTCTATCGCCATTATACAAGCCCTAATTTCATCTAATGAGATAAGTTACATTTCACGTTATGAAAAGATGAAAACTAGTTTAACTTCATGTAATAATGAAATTATAGTAGTGTATTATGCTAAGTGATACTTTAACTCAATAATACTCTATCACGAATTGACTAAATTAGCAGGGCAGAATCTTCCTTATTCGTAACTCTTTTATTTATAACCTAAATAATGAAGATTCTGCAATATTAAAATATTTGAATGCACATAAAAATGAATTTAATAGTCATGATACACTAAACATTTGAAGTCCTTTTTCTATTTTTGGCAGCTTCACGTTCTTCTGAAGTTATGTATGGCAGGCACTTCATATGAAATATGGGACATTTCACTTCAATGCGCTCACCTAATTTTTGATTTGAAAAAAAAGTTATTAAAATATTTAATCTAGTATGTTGTATATAATTATAGAACAAATCAAAATCTCTAACATAAATAAATTTATAATACATTTATATTAGAGATTAAGTAAATATGCATAGTAGAAATGTAATGTTTTAATGTAAGAAATCTTTATGTTTTCCAGCTTTCAATAACTTTAATATATATATATTGAAAAAAACTCTTTTTCGGGTTATACTTTTTTTAAAGACAGTTAAATACACAAAAATCAAAAGAAAGAGTTGAACAGAATATGTATCCACCCTTCATTAATGAATCTTTATCAAGTAATGACATGTTATTTACAGACATGGCAAAATATTAAAATCTTTTATTTTTTAACTGACATTAATTTTCAGTTCTTTGACAAATTTCAAGCCAACTGTTTAAAAAATAGCATGATAAAACAAACTTTTTAAACCAAGGCAATTACTTTATTTAAACTTTAATACTCAACACCAGAAGACTTGAATATATGTAGTGTATACTTAAAAATATTAATAATAAATAGTTATATAAAATAACATTAAATGGTAAGTTATATATTATCATATCAATCATTATTTCTTATTAAAAAAATTAATCACATGCATTTCTTTCATATAAAAAAATATGGTGGATTGCAAAATATTAAACAGGTTTTTTTTTAAGAAAAAATATTAATTAAAAATGAAATTTTTTCACTTACTTGTTTGCAAATTTCTCATTCGAAAATAGCCTCTCATATTTCCATATGTGGTTGAGAAACTTGTGCTACTAACCCAAGAAAAACTAGCCCCAGGATACATGACAGGATACTCCCCCACAACACCAGGCCCATCAACTTGTTCTTCACAACCATTATCATCAGTTATGTACCAGTGTCTGGTTTCAAGCTGACAGGCCTCAGATTGTGGTGCATCTCGTGACATTGACATGCTATAATAAATGAAGAATGGAAGAATAATTTTTCTAAATCTTATTTTAATACAATTATTGAGTAAAGGAAATGGAATAAGTGAAAAACATGTCAATTTCAATAAATTTAAAATAGTCTTAACTTTTAATTATTAAAATAAACTTTATGACACAAGTTATCCTTCATTCAGATTTCAATAGAATCTGATTATCTTGAAAAACCAGAATTCATACATTTCTTTTACCTTCAAACAATTAAAAAATGGACATAATATTACTTCTAAACTGATAATTAAAATTCCTACTTGCAAGTCATTTACATAAATAAATAAATAAATTTAATGTCCTCACAAGTCACAGTTATCATTCAAAGAAATGTATTAAGTATGATATTAAGGCATGATTAATTTTGTTTATAAATACTACCTCTTTCATCCTTTTGAACGTATTTTAAGCTCAGTAGTTTTTTTTTTTTTTTTTTTTTTTAAGAAATTTAAGATAAATTTTATGTTAAGAGTTTCAGAAAATAATTTTGAAAATCGTAATTTTTTTTTTATATATTTTACATAATTTTTTAATAAAGAGAGATTTGCCTAACATTTCTAACATAAAATTTGTCGAGACAGAAGGCTTAAAAAAGGACTTTTGAACAATGTAATCTTCATTACATAATTAAAGACATTATCAAGGATCACAGTTCATTAATATTTTTGAAATATTTTTATAAAAATTTTGTCATTAATATGTCTGTCACGTTAATGAGTTCCTTCTTGTGATATCATAACACACACACACACACACACAAAAAGATTCAAGTTCCAAATACAATATCTAGCATCTATAAAGATATCTCGAGTTTTTTTTTTTTTTTTTTTTTTTTTTTTTTTAGATGATAAGAATTAGGATTTAGAAACATTTGTGTACTAAAAATTTTCATAACTACTACTATTCGCATATTTATGATAAATTAAGAAAAGTTATTAAAATCTCTTCTTCAGATATGCAAAAGGGCTGGAAGCTAAAGAGCAAAGTAGATTTTTGACATTTCTAGAATGCTAGCAAATCAATTTGTCCTTGTTAACTTTCCTTATCTTGTTCTGTTGCATAGTACAGTGATAAGCATTAATTTTAATTTGATTTCTAGCCATTTGCTCAATTTACACTTTTTCTGTTAATGTTACTTCAGATTTTGAGATACATCTTCATTATTAACAAAATTTTCTCAACATTACTTGCTTATTTTTGGAATTTGACCTTATACATTTTTTTTTTCAATAAAATGAATAAATACTGAATGAAAAAACTTTAAAAAGTTAATACATGCTCTTAAGATCAGTGATAGTGTTTTTATTGTATTCTACAGAAAAAATAAAAGCAAATGAATTATCACTCTAAAATATTTATCAATTTTATACAAGTAAATATAAGTAAAAGAAGAAGGATAGTCAAAACATATCTTCATTTTGTACAATAAGCCGAAACACCAATTACAAGATATTTTATTGTCTATTTAATTAAATAACATATATACTAAAAAACTTTAATTCTTGTGATATGCAGACTAGATTATTAAATAGGTGAAGTAAGCTATTGCTTAGGGCCCCAAGTAAATTTAGGGGATTACTCAATTAATTCTAGAGATTTTTTGCAGAACTGTGATAGTTATTTAATTTTGTAATATTATTCTCACAGCATTTCTGATTAATTAGCATTTGCAAGTTTCATGGTATTTTATTTTATAATTTTAAAATAATATACCATTTTGTGGTCTTAAAATACGTTTCAACCTATTATTTACTATTTATTATGAAGTTATTTATATATTTCAATTGTGAATATTTTAATATGCAATATATAAAAACCATTTTTAAGAAAGTGATATGCAATTAAGCATTTTACTATTTCAATATGTCAAAATTTAGCACTTAAAATTACTTATATAAAGATTAAATCAAAATCAATAAAAGTATTTGATTTTGAAAGTTTTTTAGAGGGGGAGACAGAAGACTTAATCTGGAACTGTTGATATGCAAAATAATCATTAATCCTCATTAAAATATAGTTTCATAACAAAGAAAATACTAAGCCAAATACAATATCATTTCATTTATACATTAATCAGAATATGTAGAATCAATTTACAATGAAAAAAAAAGTTCACATTTTAATCATCAGAGACAAAAGAGGTATTGCAAGCTGCAAGAACTAAATGTGTTTTCTCAGAGTAAAAACTAAATAATGGAATAGCTTATAAGGCTGATACAAATTTAATGGTAATGAAGGTCATTGATGAAGGTACAAAATTAATGGTAAAAAGAAATATTGATTTTGAATAGCTATATTTCATTTTAAATATTTCAATTTTAAAATATTTTCAATATATTAAGTAAATTTTTACCTATTAAATTGCTTAGTATTCAGATCTCATTTTTTTACAACTTTGCCGTTTCAATTATATAATTTCATTATAAGTTCAGTCTCTTTTTCTTGAACAAGGGTATCATAGTTATTCTATAAATGACAGTATCAACTGCAGAAAAAACATATTTTTCTCGGTCAGTGAATATTAGTGTAAAAGTTCTTTAATTAAATTACAAAAAGTTCTCTAATTTCATTAAATGATTCAGATTTACACAGAACAATAGCCATTTTAATTAACCACACTATTAAAATCAGGAAAAGAAATGTCAATTGTTTAAAAATTTGAATAGACATTGGCACAACATTTGTTGTAAAATGAAAAATTATAAATATTAATGGTTATAATGACAGTTGGCGACATTATCAAGGAGAATGCCGTGCAAGTTGTCTTCAAATAGAAAACAACAAAACCAATTCGTGCAACTGACATTATTTGGGCTTTTGTCGATGTTTACAAAACAAGAAAATTCATGCATAGTAGTTCTGGATTTGTATATCAATAATAATTCATTTGTTCTTGTTTCACTAATCATTTTCTTTGTATCCACCAAAGACATAGTTCCATGATTCTCATGCTATAGAGAGCTATTATGGCAGATTTCAATACATTTAGAAAACTGCTTATGCTGTTTTATTTTCAAATTTATATATTAAAGGCAATAAATATTTGACTTTTATGACAAGAGATATTGCAGAAAGCATACACCAAGCAATAATATATATAATTAGAAGTTAAAACTGTTATTGCATTTTGTTAACATCGAGGACACAAAGGAAACAACAGGAAAAGAGGCCATCTTTTTTTCAGTAGATATGCAATTAGGGAAGAAAAAAAAAAGATGAAATATAATGCTTTTATTTAAAAATATTCAAAACAAATTATGTCAGTATAAATTGGTCAATTATTTTGGTCAAGAGAAGGGTACAAAGCCATAGTTCAAAGAAGTTTTTTAAAAAATGATCCAAATGAAATGTACAAAGTTTAATGATAACTGTTTTATGGAATCTCTCTTAGAATTTTATGTGCAAAAGTGCAAATACTGTAAATATAGTTACTTTAAAATTACATAGTGAATTCATTATAATAAAGATGTTAAAACTTTATATACATTACATTGTATTTATATTTTTGCTAATCTGTACATATAGGTTTATAATTAGAGATTTTCCACTGCATAAATCTTTTTATATTGGAGGGAGGGAGAGGATTTGGCCCTCAGAGGGTTTTAAAAACTGTTCAAGAATATTTTTGTGTAAGAATGTCCATTATTCACAAATACTGGTAAATCATGTAAAATGTTAGTTATTTTTCCAATTTATATTGCTATTTAAAATACTCAAATTCATGTTGCAACATTATTTGATAGTAAAAATATGTTTATAAAAATATAAATAATTTCCATTTGGTTTATAAAGTATGTATACAAAAAGGCATTGCATTTATCCTCTTATTTTCTTTATAATTAAGTTTTAAATACCTGCATTTTAATTATCATTATTGTTTATTAAAAATTCATCACTAAAACCTTAAAAAAATTTAATATAGTATTACAAAGTGTAGTAAATTCAACAATTCTGCAGGTAAAGCAATAAATAAAACTACATCTCATTTAGCAAACAAAGGCACCAAAAAATCAAAAACAACTTAATAGAATATGACTTCGTTTAAGACTTTTTTTTTTTTTTCCAATATTAGCATCTATAATTTGTTTTCAATACCACAAAAATTCCGATTATTATTAAAAAAACTGGTACCTAATTTTTCTTACTTTTTTTAATACCTGTTAAATATGGTTAACTGAACAAAAAGATAAAAAGAAAAGAGTAATAAATTAAATTCAATCTTGATACAAGAAAAAATTTAATTATTTCAGATATTTCTATCAAGAAAACATAAAACATTTGCTGCATTTCAATATTTAAATAAGGTGTAATCAGAATAAGCAACAGAAACGAAAATTTCAAAGAACAGATAAGGCTTACGTGATACGATAAGTGTGAAAAAACTTTGGAGGCTTTATCATGCTGATCTCAGGTAGAAAACATGTGGCAACAGAAACAGTTATATGATTTGCACTTTCTTCAGATGCAGAATCATGTAGAAATCTGAAAATATACAAATAATTATAACATATCAATCAATAATGTTTCACTAGCAAGATTTTAATAATTATCAGTACTATATCAAATAAAGTATAAATATGAATATAACCCGCTTTTTTACTCTTTACAATGTTTAAAATAACTTTTTGTTGTTTTCCAACTTTCTTTTACATAGTAAATTTAATTCCCCTTGTATTTCATTTACTACAAGGAAGGAGATATAATTTAAAATTATTTTTTATTGTAGCAAAAAAAATTTAAATAATTTTTATTATGCTTACGATCATTTAATCAGCTTCTTTCCACTATTCTTAAATATTAAATCATGTTACAGTTATGGTTTCCTTTTCAATAAATTTTTAAAATATTTATCCTCTGCAGTTCAAAACATCATGACATGATAATGCTTTAGATCGGATTCATGCATCTAAATTTTATTTTAAAGTTTTCTTTAACTATACACCAGCTATGATGTACAAATAAAAATTAATGTCATTGCAGTGTAGAATGAGTGAAATAAAACAATAAAAAATACATAATTTAAAAAAATTAAGAGAAATAATTGTACAGTAATAACATTAATGTTATTGATTTTTTTTTTAATTTAAAATGATTTTATGTATGTGTGTGTGTGCTCAGAAGTTATTGAAGAAAAAAGTTAAAATATTGATCAATTCTTTAATAAAAATTCCAATTAAAACCTTTTTTTAGTGAGCATCTACATCTACCAAGAAACAATTATGTAACAAATTTAGCTACATAATTGTTATAAAACATTTTGAAGAATTACTACAACCTACAACTTAAAGATAATATCTGTAAATATTATCATGCTAAAATTCCAAGAAAGTAAAACAACACATACTCTGCTCTTTTTTTTAAAGCTTAATTTAATAAATCCTTCAACTGTTAACATTAGTCAAGTTTAAAAATTTTACATATACTTCCCAGCCACTGTATTTTAAGAAGCTCTTATTAATATTTTGCTTTTTTCATGTTTATTTGCGTTGTCTTTTTTTTTTTTTTTTTTTCGCAAAACAGCAACAGCAACAACAAAACATAATAACATTCATTAGCTTGGGTGTCAAACATTAATAATTTTATACCATTCTTAGTAATAATAATAAAGATGAAAGTGTGAGTGTGTTTGTTTTGTGCACTGTAAATATTTATAACACAACTCAAGCACACATAATATAATTCAGTTCAACACAATATATAAAACACTTCTTTATTAATTACTTAAAAGCAGATATTAATTATTGTAGCACAACTGCTTTTCATCTTATGAACTATCCTTAATAAGATACTTTGTCATATCATTACTTCGTATTAGTAAGGGAGTTAAATTAGATAAAAATGCATCAATTATGTAAACAAAAATGCAATCTTTACAAATTGATTGCAAATAGAAAAAAAAAGAACGGAAAGCACTCAATTGATTTTTAAAGAAACTCATTTAAATAGGTATGATTTTCAAAAACCCATCTTTAAAGGAATTTTCATTAAAAAATTACTATGTAGAAATTTTGATAACTAAAGAATCTTTGTAGAGTTCTTAGCTTGGTGCCAATCAAATCTGTTCAAATTTGTCATCAAAAGAATTTTCTTTTACCAGTTAACTAATTTCTTTCAATATACTAGTTCACCAGAAATATTGGTTGTATTTAGTTTCAATGAAATCTCTTAGGTACAATTTCATATCTCTAATTCCATCAATAAACTATTTTTAAGCATAAAATTGCCATTGGAATTAAAGCTTCATTATTGTAACACCTATTCTGCTCTTTGTATGCATGAACCCTACTAATGGTATCATGATATCATAAGGTTATCAAAAGCATTATTATCCAGTTCATCTATCTTCTAACTTTCACAGTAATGTAACTTCTCTTTTTTTTTATTTCTAAAATAAACTGCTCAAATATTGAATAAAATCTTTCTTTTTTAGCTTTCAAAATTGAAGAATATTACAAGATTAAATATTTAAAGAAACAAAACAGAGCAACAATAAAAACTATTATTAAAGATTATACAAAAAAAAAATTTTAATTATCAAAATTTAGTAAAAATTTACAAAACAAATAAATTGGTATCATTAAGAAGATTATTTAAAAAATTTTAAAATGGTGTAAAAATGAGTTTAGTATAATAATATTTTGGGGATTTATCTTTACAAAAATATTAAAATCTTACTTAAATTTTTAAAAAAAACCATTCCAAGGTGCACATTCCCAATCTTTAAAGTATATTTTTTATCAAATTTAATAACTCTAGATTAAACTGTCTATCCTGTAGAACATTAACAAATACATATATTTTCCCTTTATTATTAGTGAAAATATTATATCAAATATAAAATTATAACCTGTTTAGGTACATTAAATAGGCAGTAGACTGAAATTTCGCTTTATTTCCTAAATATTTTTTTTAATCTCTTATTTTCATTTAAATAAAGCATCAAGATGAAACATTAAAATCAGCAAATTCTGTTAAATGTCAAACATTAATAAAAATAAAGTTTTCATCATCAAGATAGAAAATATGAACCAATCATAAATAATAGAATTATTAAATATAATATAAATAAACAAATACAACTGAATAAAAAAAGAAAACACAGCAGAAATATTTTTTAATATAATTATCATGCATTACTAAATTACTATTCAGTTCAGGAGTCTATCTATATATTGTGTTGTAATATTAAATTTTGTCTCTTGAGTAATTAAATAAAAGTTAGACCTTGTAAATATACATTTTGAAATCAATCAACAATTGAAAAAATAGAGTAATAAAATTTATACAAAAAGAGACCAATCACAATGCCAGCATTTGTAAATGGAGGGAGGAGGGGGGGGGGGCTTGATTTACATGAACCAAAAGTAAATTTCAGATTTAATTTCATACATTTTTAGTCACAGAACAACATTAATATAAAATGAATAATTCTCTTAAGATATAACTTTCAATTATGAAGTATTTACAATTTATTCAGCATATACTTCATCAGAATTTAAGTACATTTTCAGATGTAAAAAATTGATAAAGTTTGACTTTCAGAAAAAAAAAATCATTTTTTTTATATCAATAAAGATTAAGATTTGAGCTAATTAATAAAGATTACAACAAAATTTTCTTATAATTGTAACTGGTAATTTCATAAGTATTCATAAATCAGTATTACACAGCATAAAAATACCTACTTCCCACAAAAAGTTTTAAATATGTATAAAAAAATTAAGTACAACAAAAAACATATATGGCTCATGAAAAATGTATTTACCAAAATTAAAAAGTAGGTCACTGGAAATTAATAATATATATACATAAATAGATACTAGGCTTACCGAAATGGTTGATCCTGGAGTATAGGAAAATCATCATTCCCTAGATGATCTGCATGACCAGTGAGCCAATCTTGGAATGATGTTCCTATCAAAAAAAATAATGGTTCTCATATGAAAGGGCTCATGCTCAAAATAATGACAATAAAGTATTTTAAAGCATCTGAAACAGAAAAATGTAATGAGTAGGTAAAGCTATATAGCAATTTTCTAAATGAATACTTCAATTTTATTTAGAGAAAATAAAAATTCTAGAGAGGGAAGGAGATGCTAGCAATTACTTTTGCGAGCTTGACAATTAGATGTAACTGACTTGGACAAATAATAAAACTGATAAAAGAAAAAAAAGGAATACAGCAAAAAATTTATAAATACAAAGCAATGAAATGAGGCATAAATATTTCATAAATAAAGGAACAATGAAATTAGTAAATACAGTTTCATGCTATGAGACAGACACAACATTATAGTAAATTGATATATAATATTGAATTTATAAGTTAGAAATGTATGCTCTTTTTGATGTGCCAATTGTTTTATTTTCAGATTTAGACTTGAGAGCTTTCTATTTTTTTCTCAAAGGAACTAACAAGATTCATACAATAGTCAAATTAAATTCCAATTCCAAGAATTTTTTGGTAAAGAACATTTTTTTTTAATAAATACAAAACCGAAATATTGTTATTTGTATTTTAATAATAATTGCTAGTGATTTATGTTCAAGTACAAATATTGTAAGTTTAAAATAACTAAAGGAAATAAGATTTATTAAAAAAAATTAAACTGATATTTATAATTATAATTATGGTTATATTAAATATTTTAATTTTAATAGAATAAACTGCTTTTTGTAATCAACTGAAATAAAAAAAAAAATTTAAGTGTAAAAAAATCCCAAATTAGGTTTATTAAAAATTAGATTATATCTAATTTTAAAAAATCAGTTTTCTGCTGCATAACCTACCAGATATAAAAGCATCAACAGGAGTTTTCCCATTTACTCGGTCACCTGTTATTGGATAAAATATGGTGTTAGGTTCATAACCGTCTGTATCTGTAACAGCTAAATATTGTGTCAAGCCAGAATGAAGACAGAGTGTTAATGGGATGCAACCAAGCAAACCGTCTCCTTCCTGAAATATGTTTGGCATTAATCATCAAACAAAATTAAATTTCATTATTAAAGTATAATATAAAAATTCTAAAAGAAACAACTTGAAAATAATACTTTGGAAATAAAAAAAAACAAAGATTCAATAAGTTTAAAATTAAATTAATTATAATTTTTAAAGGTAAATGTTATTTATACAAGTGCATATTTAGAGCAGTAAAAGAAATGAATAAAAAATCCCACTGATGAAAAAAATTTCCCTATTTTAATATTATCAAAATATAAGCATACACCTCAGATAAATAATAATTCATTCGTACAGAAAGGTCCCCATTCAAAAAGCCTAACAAGGGTGTCTAAAAAATCTAGATATCACCGAAAAATTCTTCTCCCTTTTACTTCATGTGACAGATTGAAATACCGTGGCACATGTTATGTTTATTAGAGAAGCTTGCACAGATGGATTTGGAATACAGGTAAGTTTCCAGTGGATGTCTGAGCATATATTTGTATGATAGCCTTCAATTAAGGGAAATCCTCATTTGTAAATTAACTCCCAAGCAACATGGTCTGTCATTATGTTTTTGAGTGGAGTAGGGAATTTTCTTGTTTTTGAAAGAGAAATTTGGGTACTCCAGTATTTTGAAGCACCTGAACTTGGCTGATTTTAAGAATGAAAAGGTTAAAAGTTCTTTTATTGCAAAGTTTGTAAATAACATTTTAACTTTCTAATAGGTAAATATTATTTATGGAATATTTATCTACATCACTAATAAAATTAACAAAAAGATGAATTTAGTTGAAATAATACATTTAAATGTATGCATTAAATAAATTTAAATTCTTAAAACCATAAAAATGAGTAAAAAATTATTTATTTAGGAGGTATTAAAAGTCTGAGATTAGAGAAGTAAATTTTATTTAATTAAAAAATGCAAATTGCTATATATTACAAATTAATTCTCAAAATATTATTAAATATTCAAAATAATTCAAACTAAAATATTCATATCTCACAATGACTTCACACATAGTTTTATATTTGAACAATAAAATGTTGTGCTGAACGTGCATTCCACATAGCTATCAGTAAAAAATAAAGTTAAGCATTAGCTGCAGTTGCCACAGTATTCAATAATTTTGGTATAAAAACTATGTTTTAATAATCTGTACTAATAATAAAGATGAATATGTGTGTTGGCATCCTACAAGACAGTTTGAGCTATACTTACAACATGTGGCACATATGTGGTAACTGTATTTGCATCTTGAAGGATGCAAATATGTATCACAGATCCATTCTTTTCTTAAACTTTAATTAATTAAAAAAACTGAATTTTATTATTTTCCCATGATAATTTCCAGAAATATTATTGCAAAAAAATAAATTTTATATGTCTTAAAATTTTTTTAAACTATATTTTCAATTACATTAATTTAATATTCATGTAAATTTTTTCTGGCCTCTAGCCTTTTTTTAAAATTATTTTTTGCCTAATTTGCAACAATAGACTAAATTATTGCCCTCAAATTCAAACCATTTTCATTATTTCATCAAATATTTATCACATTATTTTCATCCACTTTTGAAAGCTAAAGAAGAAGGAATCTGTTTAATGTTGTTTACAAAACAAAAAAATGAAATTGAAAAAGACAAAAAATGAAATTGAATATGATATCATGAGACAATTTCATGTACACAATGAATAGAACATATGAAAATTAAAATAACACAGTTTGAATATTTGACAATTTGATGGAATCATGGATTTAAGTTATATCTAATTGATTTAACTTAAATTACATATAACCAATATCCCTGATGGATCAACTAGCCATTAAAGGTGATTAGTTTATAAATAAATATAGATATATACATAATCAAAAGACCTAAATATTTGGCATTTTCAGTAACTTAAATAATAATACTCTTGAATATTCAAAAATTACAAACTACAATTCATTTTAAAACTAAAAATATATCATTCCCCATTAAGAAGCATAAATCATAAATAATGTCAAAGCATAAAAGCAAATAAATAATACTTCTATCAAACAATATGATATTGAAAATTAAAAATATATAAATAACTGAGTAGCATAAAATTTATATTAAAAGTAAAACTACTAAAATTAATTAATATTTACAATTACACCAATACAGAAACAATACAATTTGGAAACATAATGTTTCCAAAATTTTAATAGGGTGATTCATAAATAACATAAGCTATATTCTGAGTAATGTAACATGTATCAATCAGCTCTTTTTAAATCTGTAGCAACAAATGCATTAAAATTTTAAAAAATTATAAGAAATAAATACTTCAAACTTGAGGATGTTTAAATCTACATAAAACATATGCCTTAATTAAAACATTGCATATTAATTTTATTTATCTATTGATAAAAAAATAATAAATGTTTTCAAATTTTATATATTTTGATATAATGAAAAGACAGATAAAATAAAATAAATTGCAGCAAATAAACAGAACTGTTAAATATAAATTTTAAAATTTTGTGCTTAAATAGGGAGCACAATATTTAAAAATAAATATATAAATAAGATTTTGTATAAATAATCATTTTATATTTAAAAAGTAAAGCATTCAATAAACTTTTCTTTCATAAAAAAAAAATAATAAAACAAATAAATGACAATTTTTTTTAAAAAAAAAAAAAGAACGTAATAAATAATTTGACAAAAATGAATGAGAAAAATTCTCTAATCGATTTAACTTAATTGTTAAAATTTTAAAAACTCTAGGTTAAAAAATGGGAGATTGAAATTAAAATCAACATGATGATGACAATAGTAAATTGGTCATATTAAATATTAAATGTAACTAGGTACACTCTTTTAAAAACAATTTCTGAAGTATTCTTCATTTCAACTTTCACTGTACAGAAAATATTAATATGGCCAAAAAGGATGAATCAGCGTAATTGTAAAATAAAAGTATGGCAAAATAGAAATGCTTCTTTCTTTATTTTTTAATTATTATTATAAATTTTTTATAAAGAACTATTTTACTTTTCTTGAATTTCTTAATTTTTTATGTATTTTTCCTTAATATCCATTAACATCACACTATGCAACCTTCATTCTTCCCTACTAACAAATGACTAAGACTGAAGTTCAAAACATTTGGTCATTTTAAAAGTAAATTAAAAATTTATCATTAGCCTGAAAAGCTTATTATTAAATGATTGCATGATAAAAAAAAGAACAATTAAAAAGTAGAATAAGCTATTTTTAAGAATTTTTTTTTAATCTCAAAATCAAAGATTATTAATAAATGAATAATTTTTTTACCCTGTATCCAACCAATATAGTATCAAGATCAAGAAGAGATTCACTTCTATAATGCCCAGGTATACTCATGCTTCCCATCAGCCTTAAAAATATTTTAAAAATTTAAACATACACATACAAAAATGCACATATTACCATATATTTAAATTATTTAAGCAAAAACATAAATAAAAAATTACCCAGGAGAAGTTAGCCTCTGCCCATTATGAATTCGATATGAGCATCTGAAATCAGTCGGTAATTTTCCTATCCCTATACTTTCTTCGACACGATCTAACTCTTCTTCTGAAACTCCATCTGAATAAATAAATATTTTTATGAAACATAAAATACTAGGCAAAATATTTTAATTGATACAAAGGGTCTCAATCTTAACCACAGTTTAATGTCATTAAACACAGTAAAGGAAATACCAAAATAAATATAAGAATGGAAAGTAATCTATAGAAAGATTCCTGATTTCTAAAAAGAAATTGACAAATTGATGAGATTGGCTGAGTAATAATAATAAGTACATTTTCTCTAATAAAAAATCTCATAAAACAGTATTTGAGCCACTATTAATCAATTTAATCCAAACTTGTACGGACAAAAGTGTTTAACCAAATTATAATCAAATATCTTTGTTAAAAAATTTAAAACTAAGATTATCACATTATTCAGGGAATTTTAACTATGGTTATAAAATAGGCTTACCTTTAATAGTTTGATAAATTAGAGGACAATTGACTTTGAAATAAGAAAGAATTCTATCCCAAGTCTTTTTCAAATGAGCATAACAATGGACGTATGCTCCCATATCTCGATACCAATGAATAAAATGCTCCTCCCATGTTCGCCCATATGGGCAGCTGTAATTGAAAATTTTAGTTTAATATTGAAGTAATATATAAAGAAAACTAAAATTATTTCATATCATAAAATAGATGTAAAAATACAGCACAAAATTTCGAGAATTTAATAATGCTTTATAAGAAAGTAAGATGACGTTACTTTATGCTTAAATTATATAATTTGTTTTGTGATTTCAAAAAACATTTATGATGGATATATGCAATAAATTCATTCATTATAATAAAAATTTAATACAGTGTATAAACAAAAGTACTAAAAATACAATTTCTTTTTAATTAAATTAAATTTTATAATTGTCAAAAGTAGATTTAGAATTGGGGAATATAGTAAAGAATTTTTGCATATTTTTTAACAACATTCAAAACTTATGTATTTACTTACGAGGTTTGCAACCAATATTTCCGACATAATTTTTTCCAATGCTTTTCTTCTTTACTTAAGTCATACAGCCTTTTATTCAAAAATTTGCAACTAGAAAAAAAAATCAAATTAATGGGATTATTTTTTTAACAAAATAATAGACAAATCAAACACACATAATAATAATAATGAATCAGGGGAACAAAATATTAGTTGAGTTTGCTTTTTGAGCCATTTTAGAATTAAATTAGCATTCTGATTTCAAAACTATAGTTAATTCTTTTCTACAATGTTAAGCTTTTTCTCTATACCTTATGTGAATGTGACCACTCTTTAGAGGATTGAGCATAGATCATATGAAGCATTATTGCTCTCATATTGGCTGACATAAATATTCTTTAACTAGCACTGGATGAATGATGTTATAAAGATCAGTGACAGATGTTTACTTGTCTAAACTAGTTCAGTTACACCTGAGATATCGTAGTGAAATGCTGAAAGTAGCTAATGAAGTGAATTCTAAGGTGGAGTCTGAATTCATGTTTGTATACAAGGTTAGCAATGTTTATTTTTTATTTATATATGAAGTGAAACCTTTCTTTATGTCTACCTTTACTAGTTCATATTGTAAATGCTTAAACAACCCTGATTTAGTTTGCTATATATGTGGCAGTTATACCAATTCCCAGTTAGAGCATTTGTCAAGTAAGCTTATTTAAAAGCAAAAATTAGGGATCAAGATAAATTATGGGTCCCTCACGAAGTGTGCAAACAGCGCACGGATGTTGCTTAAGCAAACACATTCTATTTGGTACAGCTATGATTTGGCAAGAGCCCAGAGATCACTCAAATGGTTATTCCTTTGTACAGTGAAAATGTCAGGATATAACAAGTAAAACAAATGTAAAATAAAATAGCCTAATTCACCATCAGCTATATGCAAGAGCTTCATTCTGCTGAAATTTCAATGTCAGTTTCCAAAAAATTACTGAGTTTGAAAATACAGAAATACAAATATGGTGAAGATCAAAGTGAACTCAATAATGAAGATTTTAGAATTGAAGATGATTTCATTTGTAAGAGATTCTAGCAATATGAGTTAAATGATTAGGCATAAAATTTAGGACTTTTAAGAGAAAGTGCATTTCTGCAATATTTTTGAAGTGATAATGGATTTGTGTATAGCCATAATGTACATGGTTTATGGAAGACTGGAAATTTTAGACTAAACCTCAATTGAAAGGGGATTGTCCATCAATAGCTCAAGATGAAGTATGCCTTCCTCTACAATGGTAATTTATTTGGTGCTATCCCAATAGGCCATTCTGTTTAGATATAATAGTCATTGATTTGTTGCAATATCATATGCACCAACTGATCATCTATGTTGGTCTAAAAATGGTCTGCTTCCTCTTTAGTCAGCAATGTGGATGTATCAATTTATTTATTATTATATTTTTTATTTATTATTATTATTATTATTTGCATGTAAGATACCATAAGAAGCATTGGGTTTAGTTCATTTAGACTCCAAGATCTGATCTGAAATTCTGTGATTCAAACATTCTGCAATCACCATTTGTAGACAATAAGAACAATATAATTCCATCTCTGCATATAAAAATAGATCTCATGAGAAATTTGTTAAAACTTTGTCAATTGAAGTTAAACTGTTTCAAATATTTCATTTTGTCTTTTACATGCTTGTCATTTAAAAAGTAAAAAGTTGGTGTGTTTGATAATCCACAAATTTCACAGCTCATTAAAAATGGCTATTTAATTGGAACAATGGCAGAACTTTAAAAGAATGCTTGATTTGCATTCAAAAACACTGTCAAATACATTCTCGGTACAGAATTACAATAAAATTTAAGAGAAACTCTTGGAGAGTAACAAAATGGTTCATAGCAACATCAGCATCAAATTGTCATAGATTCAAATCATTTTTTTTACATAGCCATCATGCTGTCTTCCTGAAAAGTCTTGGTGAAGTTGGTGATGTGCAAGGTGTGTGATTTTACTAATATTTGAAGGTCATGGAGGCAAGGTATTAAAGTAGAGTGGATTTTACAGAAGATAACTGATCATTATAGGAGCATCAATTGAAAATGTTCACAGATTAAACACTTCAGAAAAAGCTATGAGCTAAAATGTTTACCTTTAAAATTTTTTCCCTGTTTATCATTTGGTAAAAAAATGTTACTATTTTATGAGCACAATTTAACTTGCAGTAACTATATATAAACTTTTATGAATAAAACAATTATCTGTTATTTTGTTAAATTTCCCTTTATATGCATATTTTGTACGACTTTTGAGACAAAGGGAGGGTATACTATTACTTAAAAAGTAGATGCAATAGATAAAAATTGTGGTAATTTTTTTAATTCAGACGCCAAATGTTTATCAAAAACAAATCACAGATCTAAGACAATGAAATTGCTGTTCCCTTGTGTCATTGATTGAAAATTAATGATACTTTACATGCAATATACTATAAATGAAAAAATAACCAGTAATTGAAAAGAGAATATAAATATAAAAAAATAAAATATGACTTAGCAAATGAGATATCACTGATATCAGAACTTCTAAAGCTTAAAAATAAAAATGGTACTTATGTATCAAATGTATGTCAGTGACTTAACTGCATACCTTTGGTGAACTTTAAGCTTAATAGCATGGCATTGGAGAATATAGTCAATAAACTAAAATGACAGCTTCAGCAATTTTTTTGGGATTAATTGCTATTTGCAATAAACATGACTTCTTTGATATTAATTTTTGACATATGGTTAATACACAAGTACCATAAAAATATAATATGTACATAAATTGAAATACCTTCAAAATGGATGTGTGGAAGAATATATTAATAGTGACAATTAAGAGAAAAAATGTATGAATACAGTTTGACTTCTTTAGCCTGTGTATGTGGGCGGGAGGCGGCCATATAGTTAACAAAAAAATTCCTCTCATAAAATAATTAGTAATTCAAATCTTTTGTTTCAGAAGAAAAATTTTATTGATATAATAAAGAATAATATCTCATTCACAACACATCACAATTTTTTTTTTAATTTTTCGAAATTAAATATTCTATAGATCAAATGATATCAAAAAAAATTATGATATCATCTATATTTGAAGAATGATAAACAGTTTTGCACTTATTTTCTAAATTACACATGAAAAAATTATCAACATTTGATATTTTTAATATTACAAAATAGATAATATAATAATATAATGATAATGATAATAATAATAGATAATAATAAAAATAGAAAATATAATATTCACAAGAAGAAAATAAATTTACTGTTTATTTATTACTTTTTTTCAATTTACCCTTAAATTTAACATTACTACTAAAAATACAAACAGAAGTAACAGATGTTAGAGATATTTTCAAAGCATGCACACCTACACACAAATATAAAAAAAGTTTTACAATACAGCTTATAGCATTTTTTTTGCCAGTAAAAGGCTGAATTTCAGACATTTTTTTAAGACTTATCTTTCTCTTTAAGATCTTTACTTTGTGCTTTTATTTGATAGTATTTATTAAAAAAAATGATACTTTTAAAGAAAATGAGAAAAAGAAAAAATTGTTAGGACATTCCACTAATAGTGATTTTTTTCTTTTCCACATTTCCGAGTCTGAATCAGCTGAAACTTTCCATCCATCAAAATAAATTTTAATTAAATTTAAAAAAATCTATGGAATAAAATATTTATGATTAAAAATACATAAAACATGAATATTTCACTTATTTTCATAAAAAAGCAAATAAATTTCTATGTTGGTTTATAAGCTAAAATTACATACACTTAGTATACGATGGCAAAAATCTTCAATTCTTTCTTTTATAAATGCATAAATTTATTTTTAAGCCATATTTTAAATCAACATCCCCCCCCCATTTGAACTCATTATAAAAATCATGGCATTTAGATGCACAAGAGTATGCTTATCAAATTAAAAAATATATAAAACTGTTTAGTTATATTTAATACCAATTATATCAAACTAAAATTTAAATAAAAAAAACATGGTAGTGTTAACAAAAAAAAATTATTATTTTATTGTAATATGTATTTTCTTATTTCAGGTAAAAGCTCTTATTATAAGTAAATCCCTCAAATATCTATGTTCTTGTTCAAATGGAAATATAAAATGCTATTGTTCAAAACTATTATGAATAATTAAATGTTAAAGAATGAACTTATTAATGTAATACTAAAGATTTTATCTTTTATTCTACACACAAATATATAGAACAAAATATATCAAATGAATTAATACAGGTACTTAAAATAAAATGTTACAGTAAACTGAATTTTACAGAATATAATTTACTTCAGCAACATATCTAACTAATATTGTGAGTTTAATTTTTCTCACAAATAAATAAAACACTATATTAGATTCTATATATTCTTTTAATTGTGAAGGAAAATGGAACACATCTGTAATATTTAATACATTTGGTTGTTTCTTTAAGATTTTTTTGGCTTCATTCATAAAAGTAAATAATAACATATAAAGTATGTAAAAAATGTAAGCTGACATATTATTTTCTCATATTAAACATGTCCTTAATGTATAAAGATAAACTTAATGAATTAGTACGAAGAAAGCTGATAAATATCTGAAAACTCAGGAAAATTCAGAAAAATAGGAAGGAAAATTCTAATGAGTAAGATTCTTAGGAAGTAGAGCAAAATAATCTTGCAAAATTTTTCGGGATTCACATACTAAAAAAAAATGTATGAAAGAGAGACATAATTTATAATAATATAGTAACTAAAAGAATTGGTCTCGAAAAAAAAAACGTACGCCGACTGCTGATAAAAATTTTGACATTTATAGTTCGTTTAAATACTAGGATAAACCATTACAATTTAATAATTAAAAAAAAAACTATATTGCTTGCTTACGTTCTTAAATCAGTATAATCAAGATGAGAAAATATTAATGTTATAATTTCTGCAGGTAAATCACATAAACCAGGTCTAACAGACATTTCTATTATACATCAGTATTGATTATTCTCAGTTCCAGGAATCAAATAGTCGGTAAATAACAAAACACGCCAAACAAATAAAAAAAGTTTTCTTTACTAAAATTTTTATGCAAGTTACAGTTAGGGAAGTTGTAAATTAAACTTTCTAAAGTTGGGAAAACTTTCATGAGGGGAAAAAACTTACAGATACGTTAAAATAGCTGATACAACAAATAAATTATTCCTAAATTTTACTTTTATATTTTAAAATTGCTATTATTTATTACTATATTGACAAATATATTTCTTGAAAAGCGATGAGTCATCTTAATGCATTAAATTTATAAGTCTTGTAAAGTATAAAAAATTTAGGTATCTCATTTTGATCAATACAAGAAAATTTATTGTTTTACTACCTGTTAATTCAATTTACTACCGGAAGCAACTGTTGCGCATTTCAATCCATTTAAAGTGACATGTTTACATTTTTTATTTTTATACAATATGGCATCAAAGATACAAGTGTCGCCATTTTGTTTGCTGTTAGTCCTTGTTTCTGTGAAGTGTAAAGTGTATTTGTTTGTGTAATCTTCGTTGTGACGTAGGTATGTAACAGCAATTTACTGTAAATATGATAAATTTGAATATGTAAGAGTTAACTATGCTATAAGTTTGATAGTATGAAGAAGTCACCTTGTTGATAAAAATCTACTTGTTAGCACTACACGGAAATTTAATCTTCATATGTAACCTTTCACGTAACACACTTATTCACTCCGTACTAATTAGGGAATACTTGAAATAGATGTTTAATCGCCATGAAATTGGGATAATTTTGCTCTTCGTACAGTAAAAATGAATCATTCTTGCTAATAAATATAGATATTTTATCTAAATAAAATTATTAAATAATTTGTGTCTTGACATATGGAAAGTATCATATAGGCATTGCATGCTAACAGTATGCACAACCAGTGGTGAAATATTTATTATATTGCATAAAAATGGAAATATAGCTGTGGGAAAGGATTTTTTTCCTTATAATTTTTTTTAAGTACATATGATTGCTTTAATTTTGATTTTTTATATATGGTTTCATTTTTTTTTTAATTTTTACTTTATATATTTTGAGAAATGCATATAAAATTTTCCAGTTTTAAATTAAATAATGTTGATTGCAATGATATTACCATGAATATTATTTTCTTATAAATTTATATTTAAATTGTAAATAAAAGAATATGATTTGCACCTAATTTGTAATTAATCATAAATAAATTTAATGCTTAAGTTCATTTTCTGTTATGTGCATATAAAGTTGTTAATTTTTCATTTTATTTATTTATTTATATTTTTAAAGTAAGCAGCATTGAACTTTTATTATAAGTTTATTGAGTGATTGTTTATAATCTGTCTAGCTTTCATTTTGCGATGAAGTCATGTTCAGAATAACAAATGATATAATGAGTGCATTAAATTATGTAATCTAAATTCAATAGTTTATTATTCAAGTATGATTAAATGAATCTATCATGTATTGAATATATCATGAAATAAATAAATATATGTTTGAAAATGTCCTTGTAATTTGGAGACCATTATTATTAAATTTTTATATATACTTCTCAATGTTCAATGCCTGCTTTGTTTTTATCATGTTGCCAAATATATATATGTTTGTATAATTTTATAAAATCAGTAGTTTATTATTGTATTATGTAAAGTTTGTATTTATTTAGCATATTTAACAGAATTTCTTTGAATTTTTTAAAAATAATAATAGATATTGAATTTTTTAAGTATCTAGTATTTCCTGTAATTGAGGGATTTTTTTTTTTTTCTGTATTTTATATTTTTTAAAAAATACATCATTTGGATGCTTTTGTCAGAAATAATTTTAAACGATAGTAGGTTTCATTTTGAAGATATTAAATTCCAATAAGCCATTGAAAATATATATTATTTAGATGCTTTTGCATATGTGCATGAAAAAAATTCCACTTCCTTATATCACTCTCATTCCTTGGTTCCATGTACGTTCACTCTGCACTGTGTAAAAGAGGAAAAATAGGTTACAGATTTTTACAGAGAAAGTATTCTAGCAAAACCTATCAGAACTCACCAAAATAAAATAAAAAGAATTTTAAAAAAACAGTTTATAACTTCAGGCCATTTATTTGATTCATCTGTGTGGCCTTGTTTTGAAATGTGTTCAATATTTTGAAGATTTAATGAAACTAAATATTCTTCTCCGAATTTTTAGTTTTTAAAACTTTTTTTTTAAGGTTCTCTATGTATAATTTGACTTTCTTATATATTACTTCAATATAAAAAAGTGTAATATTATTTTTAGTCCGAGTATTTCTGCCTAAAATTATTAAAACAGAATCCTAATATAGTAATTGTATTATGTATATTGAAATAGTATTAAAGATTACAATTTTTTTCCCAGTAATATTCATTTCTACCACTAATCTAGTTAATACTTCATGTGAAAAAAAAATTATTTTGCTAGGAAATAAATATAAAATCTTTCAAATTAATTTCATTTTGTTAATCCCTTTCTAATTGAAATGTTACATCTCATATTCTTAAATGTAATTTTTTCTAGGCTCTTTTGTAAGAAAATTTTCTTTTTCATACAATGATGCTGTTCTCATAATAATTTTATATGGTGAAATTTCAGATATTTTCATATAAATACTTGAAGTTAATATAACGAGATAAGTATATGAATAATTATAATAATATGGAATTCTATAAAATTAATCAATATTTCATTGTAACACACATTGTAGGATTGAAAGTTGCGTTGTTTTAGTATTTCGTAAGACTTTCTTTGGAATGACGAAATAACATATTTTTCAAAGAAATGCTTCAATTGTATTAATAGATAAATAAAATAGATTGTTTAGAATAATGATCTATTAAATTATGTCTATTTTGAAGAAATTATAGCTAAATGACAAATATGTAATTTTATATAGAGAAATTTCTAATCTTTTAAATATTTCAGTGTTACAAGAAGATTGTTGGTTGACTAAATTTTGATTGATAAATGAAATTCTATGTTGGATGCAGAAACATAAAAGGCAATGTTTATTTTGCTTTAACTTTATCGTGTGTATTTTTAAGAAACCAATTGTATTGTGAAATTGAATATTTGCATATTAATCATATGTTAATGATTATCAAGTTCATTGCAACAAACAATTAAGCACAAAATGTATCATGTTAGTCTCTTGACTATGTTCACTGATAACATGCAGTTAGGTCAAAAATTTGTCAGTGGCATGCAGTTAATACACATGTACTTAAAACTGATTACCTAGAGAATAATAAGTCCCTTAAAATTCATATGAAATTAAAAATTAAGAACAGTAAATTTTTTTCTGATAATTGATTATCACTCTTTTTCTGAAATTAAGATTTCATTTATTTTACTTAATTTATTAGAACTTTAATCATAAATAATTATTTTTTCCCAGCTGTTTACTTAATATTAGTTCTTATGTATTTATATCTGTTTGCATTTTCTGAAAAGCATTTTTTATTTACAGTGGTGATTGTCATCCTGTAGTGCTTTACTAGATTGGAACTGTCCATTTTCAAGTAAGTTGTATATATGTTGCCTATGCCTTTCCATAAATTATGTATAATCCAATGTTTATAAAAATAAGTGTGTTCATTTCTACATATTTTTGATTTATGTATGTTTTTTTTATTGTGTACAAATATGATTAATCTTTTTTTTTTTTTTTTTTTTTTTGATACATTAAGTTTACATGGAGAAATGCTGTGATCATTTGAAATTATTTGAGAGCTGTTATTCAGTTTATGTTAATTTAGATTTGTTGGCCAGAAAGTAATTACCAAAGTATATAATATTTTTAACATTTACTAAGTTCTTCATTGGTTTTTATAGAATTGTTAGACAACAGTTTGAATTAAGCATGAGCTTAAAAGTTTAGCTATGAAATATAATTTTAGATTACTTACTTTATAATTGTTTTTTTTTTATAATCTTTGTTGTGATTAGAAATCATATTTTTATGCATTTTTAAAGGATAGAAATAAAAAAAAAATTTAATGGATTTTTAAATTGATAGAAAAAATGCATTAAAATGCAGAGTTAAAGTTTTTTTTTTTTTTTTTTTTTTTTTTTTTTTTTACAAGATCATTTTTGAAAGCATCTTCCTACGAACTGCAAACATGAAATTGCACATTCTTCCTTTGTATTTACGGCTGACATTGGTTGGAGATAAAATAGTATATAATCAGATTTACTGGAAAATATTGGCACAGCCAGTTTGTTCTGTATACATATATTTTTCTTTTCTGAAAGAAGTATTTCACTTCTTGTGTTTGAATTTGAATTTTTTTTTTTTTTTTAATAAAAAAAAACTGGTTTTCAAGTTTTATTTTTCTTAGTTAAGAAAGTTGTCAAAAAAATTTCAGAGCTGTATAATGAAAAATGGCAAATGAAATGTTTAATATAAATTACCATAAAATAGAAAAACAAATTAAATTTATATACATATTTTTTTCTTTAAAAGTATACAAGAAATTTTATTCTTTGTAGTTTAAATTATTGTTGCATTATCATTAAAGTTTTCCTTCAGGCTGAGCATTACAATTTAACTTAATCATTCTCGTTTAACTGTGGTTCTTCTTTTTTTCTGATACTTCCATGGATAATATGGACAAAATGGGAATGATTGATAGATTTTAAATTTTGATAGTGGAATAAAAAATTTTGGATTGCATTTGGTAAATTTATGGGATAAGTTACGTATTTTTGTGTATATTTCTTTTAATATTTTTAATACATGGCTTTTACTTATATTCTATATAAGAACAATTCATGGCCACCAAAAAAATACGTTCATTCACAATTTTGATTACTCTTAAAACTTTATATTTTTATACTCTCCCCCACCAAAAAAATGTTATTACTACGAGCAGCTTATGGTGGTTGACTTATTCATTGGGCCAACTGATTCTGTTTTAATTAGCAGAAGCAGTTATTTAAATCTTGATGATCATGATTCCTTTGACATAATATTAATAAGCATCAAATTATGATAGACATTTAAGTTGTATTGTTTTAATTGAAATAATGTCTAGAATTATATTAATATTATTTTCTTTCCCTTTGTTTACAATAATTATTATTCTAGCTATGTCATAAAAAAGAATTGTTGCTAATGAATTGAAAAATTGTTATACAAAATTGTGCACATTCCTAGTTACAAACTAATTTAAAATTTATGACCTTGTATTTTTTTACAGATATATAAAAAATAATTACGTAATAAATACTTCCAGTTATGAAAGGTTACATTTTTAAAAACAAATTAGAGTGTCAGTGTATGAATCATGAAATCTGTAGTCTCTTAAATTTCACTTATAACTAAATTATATTGTTATTATATTATCCATTACATGCAAGCAAAGGTTTGCAAGGATGGAATGTTAAAACAAATTGTAATACACTCTTCATGGATGTATGAGCAAAAATAATTCTTAGCTAGAATAATAATTGCCACCCAAACATTAACATACATTAAAGCATGTCACAAAAATATAGAATGAGTTTGGATGTTGAATAGATATTCTAGTTTCTTATGGCAGCCTTGTACAGTCTCACAAACTTTCTTTTGTTATCAACCAATATTATACTAGGTTAAAAGTTTCTAAAATATCTCAATTAGCTGATCTTTAAGTATTTGATGTAACTACATATTTTCTCAACAGTTTAATTTCTGTCAAATTTTTGTAAGCTTATAAATGCAGAAATACTGCTTTCTTATTATTAGTGTTTTTTCATATATATATATATTGTTCATCAAGTTAATATTCAAGATAAAGGTATCTATGATTTTTTTTTTTTTTTTTTTTTTTTTTATATTGATTCCCTCATGTATCCTGCTTGGAAATTTCTATAAAATTAAATTTTATAAGTAAAATAATGAATATTTATCAGATTCTTGTCTTTATTTTAGCAATCATGAACTTATTTTTGGTAATTATTTTATTTAAATATGTCTACTCGTGTTCAGAAGAAATTGAAAATTATATTGATGAATGACAAATAAATATAATTTCGTGTATGCTATAATTTTTGTTTACTTATGCTAAATAATTGTTTGTCATCTTTTTGAAATATTTTATTAATATCTCTGAATTAGTAAAATAGATTTCATTAAGATAAATACATGTCAATAATTGTCGAATGCATATGAAATATTTTAATTACTCTCAAATTTGATGGAATTTTGTAGGTAAATCTTACAGTTTTTAATTTGACTTCCTTTACCTGCTACAATTACAGAGCTTTTAAAAAAGAAAACTGTCAAAGAAGTGAAGCTCAAAGCTTTGTATCTTTTCTCTGTCTTCTCTCTCTCTCTTTTCTTCTTTGACTTTGTTACCTTTTTGTGGGAGAGAGTTGCCATATTTGTGTTTCTGTTGAGAAATCGTCATTATTTTATATAGAATAATGGTTAAATATGTCTTCTTACTTGAATATTTAAAATTTTGTACATCATCTACAAAGGTAATAAGACTTCTGAAAATCATAAATCAGAAAATTTTAAACTATTTTGTTGTGATCTGAATTATGTGTTTACCACTGAATTAGATCTGGAGGATTCTTATCTATTGTATGATAGCAGAAAAATTTGTTTTCGACTAAGATTTTATTTACCAATTGAAGCAAACTCAGTCAAAAATATGATAACATTATACAAATACATAAAATATGCAGGTAACTCATAGCTTAGTTTGATATAGTTATTGTTTATAGAAATATCAGAAAAATTGCATTACAGCAACATATTTATTCAGATTATTTTAGATTCTATATTCTATATTAGGAATTTTAAATGAGTTGGAAAATTTAAAAGGTAAATCTTTCGTTTATTCAGGGAATAAGAATATTAAGATTCTTATTTTTGAGAACATAATACATTTGAAAACATTGAATGTTAAAACTCAATTTAAAATATCCAATGCATTATTTTGAATTGAAGCAATGTTTCATTTCTAATCTGATGAGTACAAGAAATTTTATAAATGAAAAACCTATCTGCTAATTAAATTTTTAAATTACTGGGGGTCAAATAATTTAAAGGCATTTTTTAAAAAAAATTGGAGACAAAACTACAATAGATTTTCTACAATAACTACAATAATTTTCCATTAGGATTAAATCCTTGTTTTCCTTATTTAAATTGAAACTAAAGCTCCATTCCACTTGTCTTAAAGGGTAGATTGCTATGAAATGACATTTGCCTTTTTTTTAAGTGGCTTATTTTGCTGTTGAGTACATTTTCTGTGTATTATAGTTTTTTTAATACTGTTTTAGCATGAATTCTATCCAAAAAGATCAACCAGATCCTGATGCCATCAAAATGTTTGTGGGACAAATTCCGCGTAACTGGGACGAAGCCGAGCTACGAAAGCTTTTTGATGAATTTGGACCTGTCCATCAAATAAATGTATTAAGGGATAAAATGACTGGGCAAAGCAGGGGTATGTCCTCACATTCTTTGTCTTTTTTTATATCCTGTATTCTTTCTATTAATATAGTCTGCTATAGAGGATATGTAAGGACAATAGTGGGGGAATTATTTGAATAAAAAGAAAAACGGTGGACAGGTGATTTTAACTCGTAAATTGTAACGTTAATGTAGCCAGGAAGCAGTTTGCAAAGTTAATTTGTTTTAATAATTATTTATTTGAATATTCAGGTTAAAAGTATTTAATGTTAATTCTCAAAAATATGTTGTTTTTGAAAGTTATTTATTTAAAAATATTTTTGTTGTAAAGAAGCTCAAATGGAAAGAAAGCATGCAAGATTGTTATTTGATTCATAATTACTTAGAGTAGATGCTCGAAATTGAAATAATTGAGAATAATGTATGTATTGTTTTTTTTTTTTTTTGTTTTTTTTCAGAATACAAAAAATATTGGTTATCTCTTCATTTCTTTAAGCACTTGTATGGTAATTCTATCTCACAAGAGAGAAAAAAATTCTAACATTATTCTCAAATTCTCTTAGTACTTATATTTTCATTGATATTCTATATATACTATTTCTGCTTCCTTATTTATAAAAAAAAAAAGTACTTTTAAAAATGTTTTATTTAACAAATGAAATATATGCTTCACAGTTTTAGCAGTTGTTGATTCAAATATAAATAGCATGTTACAAAGGCCAAAAAAATTCCTTTAAATTATAAGGTGAGACAAATTCATTGTCATAATAATATCCTGATATTGTCTTGAAAAATATAATCCAATAATTTTCTTAAAGTATTCCTTTTTTTTATAGGTTGTTGTTTTGTTACTTTTTATAATCGTAAATCAGCAGTAGAAGCACAAAACGCTTTACATAACATTAAAACTTTACCAGGGGTATGTATATTCAATCTTTATTTATGAATTCTTAAATAAACAAATATAATTTAATGCCTCTATATTTTAATCTTAAATGCATAGTTTTAAATGTTCATGAAGATCTGTGTATGTAAAAAGTTGTTTTCATAAAGATTTGATAAATGTTCTAAAATTGTAATGTGCTTCTAAATAAGTACTATAATAACATTCTGTAAAATTTAATTTTTTCTGTACATTTCAAATATTTGTGTATGTAATTCAGGCTTACATTTAATTTTGAATTTTGACACTGAAATTTATTTTTATTGCTATGCATAATATTTGTGATATTTTAAATAATTTGTATTGCTAAATTATTATTTTTTTAATTCTACATTCTGGAAATCCAATGTTTCATTTGCAAATAATCACTCTTCCCATTCATTTACAAATTTATTTACTACAAGTAATAAATTTGTAAGTGAATGGGATTTATAATGTTTTTCTAATAAAAATAATTAAAATGTCAATCTTTTTAATTATTTACAAATTTTATTCTATGTAGTAACTATAATTTATAGTAACATATCTTTGTTTTTGATATCTTTTAGGATTATGTAAAAATAATTTAAACTTGTTTTCTTTATTTGAGCATATTGTGAACATTCTGTCTATTTATAAATACATATTATTTATGAAATAAATGAACAATTTCATCAATTATCACTTTAAAAATTAACAGACTTTTTTTGTAATTATAATATTTTTTCTATTTAACACTGCACATGTCAAAAAAAAAAGATGTGTTTTTTTAAATGCTGAAATTTTTATTCCCCTTGTGATACTTTCCATTTGTTTTCAGATGCATCATCCAATTCAAATGAAACCTGCAGATAGTGAAAATAGAAATGGTATGTCTATCAAAATATTATTCATGCCCAAAAAATTTATTTAAAAAACTATATATGGAATAGTTTTAAAAATGTTATCATTTGCAATTGAATTTCATTTTTAATTTATCTCCTTTATTGTAGTCAGATTTTTTAAATACATAGAAAGAGCACATGTTAATATTTATATATAATTTAGTCAGTTTTGTATTGATTTATGAAATTGACAGACATCAACCTGAATTTAATTTTTATAAGAAATTTATTATAATTGCAAGTCAATTGCAAAAGACATTCTAGTACAAATTTAATATATATTTGAATATTTATAAATATTCTGAATATAAGGCAATTTTTTAGAAAGAAAAAAATATTTAAGAATTTTTTTATTATTATTATTTTAAAACTGAATGGGATTGCACCTTCTTATTTTATATTTTGTTTGACCCTCCAGTAGCTTAACTTAGAATTAATGTGGATTGGAAATTTACTCGTAAGTAGATCTCAACATATTCCATATTTTTGATAATATATGACAAAGAAGAAGAAAAGCTGTAAGATGCCAATGCATAAAATGAAATTGTTATACTTCTTAAATTTTTAATGATGAAAGCAATATTTTTTAGGCTTTTATTTAATAAAGTACTCAGTTGTATGGGCTTAGCATCCAAATTTATATTACTAGTTTATTTATGTGTGGAATGTTTCTGTGAAATTTAATCACTGCATTAATTCACTTATTATTCTTCTATGTATAAAGAAAGGAAATTATTTGTTGGCATGTTATCTAAAAAGTGTTCTGAAAATGATGTCAGAGTCATGTTTTCTTCATTTGGCCAGATTGAAGAATGTACGGTTTTAAGAGATATTAATGGACAAAGTAGGGGTAAGTTATAATTGATAATTTTATGCTGTTCTGGTTGTAACCCTTTTTTAATGAGACATTTTATTGTATGTGCTACATTCTAGATTCTCTGTTTTCATTAATTTTTTTCTCTTTCATTCATTTTGATATCATATTTGTATTGTTGTTGCAGGATGTGCTTTTATTACATATGCTTCTCGTCAGTGTGCAATCAATGCCATAAAAGCTATGAATCATTCACAGACTATGGATGTAAGAACATAAATTATATATAATCGAATGTTTATATTTTGTTTTACATAGCTTACATTAAAATATGTTTATTTTTCTCCCTCAGGGTTGTAGTAGCCCCCTTGTAGTGAAATTTGCAGATACTCAAAAAGATAAAGATTTGAAGCGACAGCAACAAATGATGTCTAACATTTGGAACATGAGTAATTTTAGCAACTTAGGTCTTAATTCTCAGTATATTGCTGCAGTAAGTTTTTTTTTTTTTTTTAATTAAAACTCTTTCATGTTGGACATTTGTATACTTGTTGTTCTTTTATTCATGTAATAAAGTTAAAATGAATTTTTACATAATATTTATTGGCTGTATATTGCTTCATGCTAAACTTGATGTCGCATGCATAATGCAGAGATTGCTGTGTAAGGCTAATTGCCACTAAATTAGGCTGGTAGTTACTTCTTCAGGATAGAGGTGCTCATTAAGAAAGGGTTTATTGAAATTTAAATGAAGTTTTTGGTTAAAGATTCATCAAAATTTTAACATTTTTCTGCAATATTTTAGATATGTTTGTGTGGTGTTTCTTCTGTTTGGGTGTTTTTGTCTTCACCCAAAACAAATTCAATAATTTTAGAGTGTAATATTGCATTAAAGTATTTTTTCTAATATTTGAAATAATTAATATTATTCCACTCTAATATTTAATAATTATAAAATACGCTTTGTGTTTGTATGTATGTACATTAAACTTTGTGATTTGAAAAAGTATAGAAAGACTTTCCTACTCTGATTTCTAAACTCTGCCTAAAAATTGATATGATCTGCTATAATTTTTTTTAACTAGTTTTCTTTCATTTTTAGCAAACGCAAGCTGGTAGCTATGGAAATTTTACTAGTCTACCTCAACTTACTGGAGGTTTGTATTTCTTTTTTTGTTTTCAATCATCTAAATTTGAATCCTTTTCTGATTGAATTAGGATTATTTTCTGTATTGTTATGTAATTTTTAGATCTGTTATTTTCTTTCTCAAGGAATAAATTCTTTGAATATGCAGCAACTTGCAGCTCTTGCAGCCGCCCAATCGCCTAATAATGCCAATTCTGGTAGGTAATTTAAATTTTGATTTTAATTATAAAATATTATGCATAATATTAATTCATTGTCTGGTTTCAGCGGTAATAACATTTTTCTATTTCAATTCAGTAATTGTTTGTTAAAATCATTATAAGATGTTTGAGGGATGTTTCATTTTATCTACTTTTACTATTTCTACTTTGATATTTAAATAAATGTCTTCGTAAGCTATGTTTTCAATAAGTTTACTTTTCAAAGAATTGTGATTTTTTAAAAATTAAACTCTCAAATATATGTAAAAATATATGTAATTTAAGAATATATAATAAATAGTATTATTTTACAGTTTTAAACAGTAAAGCTACAAATTTGATCTATTAAAATACAAAACCAGTTGGACTTGACATTTCTAATTTGGAAAATAAGAATGTTAGTTTTTAGGTATTTCTTAAATTTGCATTCTATTCAAGTAATTATAAATGTCAAGACAGAGTTTGTAAAATTAAAAGAAAGGCTATTGTTCTGAGGCTAATATGTGCAAATTTTATGTGTATTCATTAATGGAATTTAAAAAAAAATTTCCCCCCATATGTTGTTTTTAGGGCTCAATGCATTAGGTTTACAGGGCATTGGTGGAGGTGGTGGACTAACACTAAACTCAGGAAATCACACACCAGGTATGTAGTGACTGTTGGTTTACAGTTGCTAGGATTATTAATTAACTTATGATATCTTACGTAGGTATATATATGATATTGATATAAGATAAATAATCAGAGTAACTGTCTTTAATTAATAAATAAAAAAATATGATTTTTTTTAATGTATAGATGTGAATGCTGCAAACATTCAAAGTTTGGCTGCTTTGGCTAGTTTGACATCAAATAGCCCAGGTAAAGAATTTTTCATTACAACTTTTTAAATCGTAATAATTTTTCCTTTCAAATATATTATGTGAATTTTGTATGAAACTGGTAATAATGGATGTTATGAAATAACAGATTGACCTAGCAGACATTTGCTTTTAATCTTTAGATAGATTATAAACAGAGAAACCCTCAAATTTTTTTAAATATTTTTCTGTTGCATTGGAACTTTTGTCAAGGAAATGCTTTCTCACTTTTTTTTAACAAATAATTGGATAAGGTTTGGTGATTTTTGATAAATGGGGTATTCTATTCTTTTTATCTTTCCTTAGTAATCATATTATCCATTACATAAATAGTAACCAAATAGGAAAAAAAGAAAATGATGAACCCATGTGTTGTGAGCAGTAACAAACTTATTCAATTGGAATAAAATTCTAATCACTTACTAATACAGCATCTGTGCCACAGTAAGAAAAAGCTTGCAAATGAAAAGTAAGAAGTTAAACAAAGAGTGTTAAGTGTACATCCACCTTCAAGTATGGCAAATCTTGTTTTTTAGAGTAATATTGATCTTTTTATCAGTAGGTGTATTGATGATATTATCTAACAACCAAGAAGTAATAAATTTTTGGAACTTATAAAATACTGTGAAAATTCCACGATTTTCCCAGAATTGTAATGAATAGCTTATAATGTTACTAAAAAATTTGAAGAGGAGGGAGGCTTAGCTCATTTGGAGAGTTGTCGGCAGTCGTTCAGCCTCAGTTGTAGAAAACTAATTTAAGAATTTATATATGCTGCTATCTACATCCGATCATGCCAGATCTTAAGTGTATTGTAATTAAAGTACATTTACTAGTACTATTACTATTGATGGAGGAAATTTTTGCAAAGTTCAGTGGAGCTCAGAAAATAAAGAATTCAAAACCTATCTTTATTCTGTTAAAACAAATTTCAGAGCCATTACTTCAGTTTCAACTAAGAACATAAGCAAATGAGCTAAAAAGATTAATGATTGGGAAAACTAACAACTAATTTCACCGAAATGCAAGACATAAGCGTCAAATATAAGTCATGTGTGACATCATGACCAGTCAAAGGCATAGGATTTTAATCATGACATGTCAAGGAGCACAAACAATTCACATGAAAGCAATAATCTTAATTGCACATGCACAACAAAGCATGTGTTCTCACTTGTGGTGCCACATACGCAAAATAGCAACTCCTGGGTATAAAGTGTTTTGTATTCTGCAGTTTGCTAAGATTTAATTTGTAATTTTATTTCAGTATACATTTCATTTAAAGTTTTTTTGTAATTCCCCATTTGACAAAAACATCTGTTGATGGCATGGCAATGCAAAATGATTGTATGTGTTTAGAAAGGGCAAAGCATAGAACAAGTAAAAGTGTTTTTACTGGATGTTGAACATGCCATAGCATCCATTTGTCCTTAAAAAAAATCTGTTTGGAAGCAAGACTTAAGTTGCCTAACACGACATTGAGGAAGGTTCTAAGAACATATTTACACATATCCATTAACTATTTCTATGGTGTATGCTTTAACTTAGCAAGTAAAGTGTTTGAGCAAGATTGCTTTCTTGATCATGTGGTGTTCAGTAGTGAGTCAACTTTTTATTTAAGTGGGAAGCTAAATGCCTGAATGGTTATCTGGGAATCGGAATGTTCTTTTAAATTTGTACGACACAAAAGAGATTTCCCAAAATTAGGTGCTTTCTGCACTTACAGACCAATTTGTTTCGCTGAGCTACTGAAATAGGGGTGGATTATATTGATATACTGAAAGAATTACTCTTTTCCTAATTAGTAGAGGATGTGCCTGTAAACGTAATTTGGCAACAGGATTAAGCTTCCTCCTATTAGAAACCCTTTGTAAGAGAATGGTTGAACAGCAAAGTCCCTGGTCGTATTTGTTGAAACAACAAAGTTCTCTTTAGATGGCCTCCGTATTCATGTAACATAATGCCGTGCAATTTTTGTTCTTTAAGGCTTTATAAAAAATCTATCTACATTCCTGGTTTTTCAGAGTTGAAACAAAGAATTGAAGAGGCCTTTGCTTCCATTACTCAAGACTTTTAACCTAAATGGGAAGAATTGGAATTTAGGTTAGATGTGTGTTGCATAATTAAAAGTGCACATATTAGAAAATTTTTATGAAAAACTAGGTAGTTTACCTTCAAGTTGTTGCATGATTTATTGTAAATAGTCTGAATTAAACTTTATTAAATATCATAGAAATCAGGACATTCCTTTGCTGACATGCTGCATGTCTTTGCATTAGCCGTATATACCATTTGTTAGTTATATTGTATAGTTATATTTTTGTCCTTTTACTGCAAAAGAAAATTAGAGAGGTTACTTTATAATTTTACAAAAAAATTTGAATGATTCATAGACGTGTTCATAGATGTGTGAAATGTTTGACAAATACAAATAATATGTGATATTTTTCTTTGTCTTATTCCTTATTCATCTTTAATCCTATGATATGTGGATTGCAGTTGGCATCAACTCTATGATGATGCAAAATTTGACGGCCTTAGCAGCTGCCAGTAGTAGTGGAGGTTCAGCTGGAATTCATGGTCTGACTGCTACAGGTAATGATTATGTTTGAAAATCTATTACTGTTGTGATTTGAATCGATATATATAATTGTTGCAATTTTTTGTCAGTATATTACAGAAATAAAGAAAAAAAAAATTAATACAATTTTCATTTTTATTCCTTTGTGATGTGAAATAATAGAGTTGATTATGTTGTATTAGTTAAATAATTGTGAATTTCAACATTTTATATTTAAATAAAAATAAATGGATTTATTTCTAATTTTTGAAAAAAATTATTGTAGGTAATATGTCTGGTAGCACCTCTAGTGCCAGTTCACCTATGAGTGGTGTTGGTTCTGTTAGCCCTGTTACCAGTATGGCTTTAGGTTTAAATAATACATCGATTTCAAACATGGGAACATTCACGGGAGTAAATGGGTAAGGAATTTTCCAACTTGTAGTTTTATAAATCTTTTTTATATCTTCTTTAAAAGCAATTGATCATATTTAAAAAATCTAGGCTAAGTGAAAAATATTTCAGTATTTTATATATGTATGTGTAATATACTCTGTGTGTGTAATAGATAGAGGAGAAAACATATATAATTGTTTCATTGACGTTTTTTTTTTAAATTGCATTATGATATATTTTGAATCTATTGAGTAGTTTGGCTTAACCTAAGAAATTATTTCAAACAGTTTTTTACTTTTGAAAAAATGATATTTTTATATCAAACGTATGTGATAAATGTTGATTATGTAGCATTAAAAAATGCTTCTCTCTGTAAGCAGTTAGAATAATATTTCATAATAGAATATTGCTTTGGTAAATTGTGTTTGGATTGTAACAATGACATATTTGGAGAATAGTCAGAAAACTTTGTGAATATTTTCATAAGGTTTATAATTCGGGTAATAAGACTGCAACTTTCATATTAATAACTAAAATTATAATTAATGGAGCAATTTAAAACTAGTAATCAAAGTATTCTTTCTTTTATGCCTTTCTCTCACAGTGCTCCTGGATGGTAACATTAATCAGATCTATTGTAATTGTCTAAATGTTGACAATTATCATTATCTTGTCATGGTACAAATTCATTGATTTCAATTGTTTGAAACTTGAATTTGATTATTTTTTTTAATACCGTGATATTATTGTTCTAATTCAAAAGGCATGTATTTCAGAAAATATATGAATTTAAGTCACTTATTGCATGATAGGTAATCTTTTATTTATAATTAAGTATTATCTTTTAAATAATCTTACTATTTATTTATTAAATAAATGAGTCAAATTCACCATTTAATGATTTACCAAATCCTTTTTACTGTGTTCTCTCTCTCTCTCTCTCATTCTCACTCTGTATGTGTGTGTAATATGAAACAACCATATTGCAAATTCTGTAGTAGAGTCCCAATATAAATTTGGTTATAAAAAAAATTTTACTTCTATAAGATATTTTTTTCTAAAGAGACAACTTTAATAAATGACAATACTATAAAAGTATTATTTTAGCATTTATGCTTTTTTTTTTTTTTTATGTAATAGCAAGATTGCGCCAACAGGTGTAATTGCTTATCAATTATCACCTTCCTAGGATCTTGCAAAATTAAATCTTGCTGTTTGAGTGGCTGTGGATTTATGGTATCCCTTCACATAGGTAGTACTATACATTTGAACAGTGATTTAGAAAGGGAAAGAAATAATATCTAAATATGCCAAGTTCCTTATATACTGACAAAAATTATAATGGCAAGGTCGCGCCAACAGGTATAACTGCTTATCAGTTATCTCCTTCCTAGGATCTTGCAAAATTAAATGGTGCTGTTTGAGTGGCTGTGGATTTATGATATCCCTTCACATAGGTAGTACCATATACTTGAACAGTGATTTAGGAAAAGAAAGAAGTAATATTTAAACATGCCAAGTTCCTTATATACTGACAAAAATTACAATGGCAAGGTCACGCCAACAGGTATAACTAACTGCTTATCAGTTATCACCTTCCTAGGATCTTGCAAAATTAAATGGTGCTGTTTGAGTGGCTGTGGATTTATGATATCCCTTCACATAGGTAGTACCATACACTTGAACAGTGATTTAGGAAAGAAAAGAAGTAATATTTAAACATACCAAGTTCCTTATGTACTGACAAAAATTACAATGGCAAGGTCGCGTCAACAGGTATAACTGCTTATCTGTTATCACCTTCCTAGGATCTTGCAAAATTAAATGGTGCTGTTTGAGTGGCTGTGGATTTATGACATCCCTTCACATAGATGGTCCCATACACTTGAACAGTGATTTAGGAAAGGAAAAAAGTAATATTTAAACATGCCAAGTTCCTTATATACTGACAAAAATTATAATTGCAAGGTCGCGCCAACAGGTATAACTGCTTATCTGTTATCACCTTCCTAGGATCTTGCAAAATTAAATGGTGCTGTTTGAGTGGCTGTGGATTTATGATATCCCTTCACATAGGTAGTACCATACATTTGAACAGTGATTTAGGAAAAGAAAGAAGTAATATTTAAACATACCAAGTTCCTTATATACTGACAAAAATTATAATTGCAAGGTCGCGCCAACAGGTATAACTGCTTATCAGTTATCACCTTCCTAGGATCTTGCAAAATTAAATGGTGCTGTTTGAGTGGCTGTGGATTTATGATATCCCTTCACATAGGTAGTACCATACATTTGAACAGTGATTTAGGAAAGGAAAGAAGTAATATTTAAACATACCAAGTTCCTTATATACTGACAAAAATTATAATGGCAAGGTCGCGCCAACAGGTATAACTGCTTATCAGTTATCACCTTCCTAGGATCTTGCAAAATTAAATGGTGTTGTTTGAGTGGCTGTGGATTTATGATATCCCTTCACATAGGTAGTACCATACATTTGAATAGTGATTTTAGTACCATACATTTGAACAGTGATTTAAGATATGAAAAAGTAATATCTAAGCATGCTAAGTTTCGTATGTGCTAACAGAAATTATAATAGCAAGGTTGCACCAACAGGTATATCTGCCAATTGGTTTTCACCTTCCATGAATTTTACCAAATAAATGGTCGGTGCTATTTGAGTAATTTTGGATTTATTATGTTTCTTCACATATGTAGGATGACATAACTAATTTGTGTTTTATCTATGTATAAAACGAGTGAACTGTACTGGTATTAAAAATTTAAAACGTGATATCAGTGTTATTACATATATTTTGAAAAGTGCAAAAATGATTCTTTAAATTTTGGCAGAAATTGTGAGAAACTTAAAGGATTTGTGTTTATGAAAAGTAAAAATATATCCCAATTTAGATGTTAAAAATTAATAATTTATTTTTGAATTTCAATCTAAAGTTTATTTGTTGGAGAAAAATTTTTATTTTCTTACAATGAAATTAATTCAGTGATATATTTCTGGATGTTGAAGTGCATGTAAATCATTTCTTTCTCCTAATTTTTGTAAACCATTAAAAACATAGTTTTAAAAAATTAATTTTTATTTCTGCCGATATTCAGCTGCTTCTATGCTTTTTCAAATTAATATTGTTTGTAAAAAGATTGATTTAAATTTCTGGGAAACATGTGAAAAGCAGTATGGATGCAGAATTATTTAATAGTGCTAAGTAGAGCCATGTACTTTGTTCTAGTGTTTATTTCAATTCCTTTTTTTTTTTTTTTCTTTTTTTTTTTTCTGAAATTAAATATTTTACTGTTATTTATCAGTTTAAAGTTATTTTTTATAACAAAATAACTTTTAGAAAATATTTCATTCTTTCTTAACTTGAAAATGCTCCAGTAATAGAGTATTTCTGAGAAAAATGTTAATGGGTCAAGTTATGCAATGTTATTTTTTAGTTTCGCATAATTGTTCTCTTCTGCTGAATGCAAAAGTATTTTACCTCATGTTATGTTTCAATACTAAGTGAATGCTCTACTTGTTTGTTTTTATAGACTTGTTATTTCTACTTATATAGGATTGGAAACATGACAAATTTAGGGGCAAATGGATCTAACCTTGATGCTCTTACCCAGGCTTATAGTGGCATTCAAGGAATTCAGCCATTCACAAGTGAGCTTTACTACTACTACATGATGTAATATAATTATGGATGCAAAGCATCATGCAAATAATTAATTTGAGAAAACTTGGAACATTTGCCTTTTATTTATTTGCAAATAATTATATCATAAATAATAGTTATCATTTAATTTTGTACAAATTACTTGTGACTTTTGTAAAAATTTTGTAAAGTATTTTTGAACATAATAAAAATGCAATGCATAAGAACATGTCCATGACTTGCTGTTTTTCATAATGTAGATGTTTTTAGTAAGCAAAACTAATTTTGAATGGGACTTCCCATTTATTATATTAATTAATATAATTAAAGGTGATAATCATGAATGACAGATACATTTGAATCTGTAAAAATATTTTGTAAAATTTTATTTGCATTCCTATAATTGAAACATATTTGTTTCTTTGGGGAATTGGAAAATTTTATTTTTCTTAATCTTTGTTCATTTTTTAAGAAGTTCAAAAAATTTTAATTGCTTATTCCCTTCCAAGCTGCTAAGAAGGGGAAAAAAAGAAGTAAATTCAATTTCTAAAATTTCTATTTATCCTTATCTTCTCTTATTGCTTCTGTTGTAATGGCTTTAAATATATTTTTTTAATATTTGAATGTCTAAATATTTGATTTAAAAAAAGTATTCTTTTAAAAAAAAAAATTTAAATGATTTTTATTGTATTTTCTATATCTTGATTTTTTTTTATTACATTCATTTTCTTCTATATTAGTCATATTTATTATTTTTGCTCGATTTTATCTGTAATTGCTTTTTAATTTTCTATCTTTATTGGCTTTTTTTCTCTCATTTTCTCTCTGTGTCTCTTCTTGCATTATTTCTTTTCTAGACTCTCTTCTTAAATTTAATAGTAGTATCAAAATATTTTAAATTATTAAATAAGAAATAATATTTATTAATTTTTTGATTAGATATTTTAGTTGCAATAGTTTTAACCAGTTAACTGCATGTGCCATATATACATGTTAATTCAAATTTTTATTTTGTTGCAATCAATTTATGTATACATTGTACAAAATAAATAGCCATTCAATATGAAAACACAAAATTTCAATGAGACCTAATAATACAAATGTCATTTAGTGCTATTTTTCCTATGTACTACCAGTAAGCCTGCTATATAAATTTTAAAAAAATGTTTAAATGGAATTCTTTTATATAGAAGTTATTCTTCGTACAATGTATTGCTTTTTACAAAATGAGTTGATTATTTTTACCAATAACATGTGTGGCAAAATAAATAAACTCTACAAACTATAAAGGCCCTTAGTAACGTCTGATTCATCGTAACAGTGTCATACTTCAAATTTTAAAAAAACAAAAACGGTTATGAACTTTGTTCCACTAAGTAAATCTGCAAAGCCTGCTCGTCTCTTCAGTAAATTTTTCCTCAGTTTTATACCAACTTGCCATCAATATTTTATGCTTGCTTTTTTGTTAGTTTTTAAATTTACTATGACAATACCTTTTTCAACAATGAATTTTAATTTTTTTATACAGTAAAAAAAAAAAAAAATCCTTAACTATTTGTATTGTTTGATGTGTAATCATGTCATTGCTTGACTTAAATTGTGCATTGTATGGGAAGACTTTTAAAAATAAATCTTGCAGTTAGCTGGTTAAGCATATTTTAAAGATATATATGAATATTAAATTAATTTTGTATAACGTATAAATTAAGTTTAATCATTGATATATGTAGGAAGTGAAATGATGTAAGAATAATTTAATCCTACTTTAATATTTTCTGATGATATTGTTGTTTAAAATGGTTTTATATTTTAAAAAAATCATTAGAAATATGAATACTGTTAATTCTATTATTTCTGAGACTGTTTATTTAAGAATATATGATTCTTATTTCGAAAATAAATTGTTTTTACATTTTTTTTATATAAAATTGCAGTTATATAAAAGCATGTATTGCAAAATGAGCTCAAAAAATGTTTAATTGTATTAATTTTATATTAATAATAGAAAGATTTTTGCTTCTTAAATATTTTTCTTTCTTTGGTATTTGTAAGAAATAAAATAAATTAAGAATGTGAGAAGTGGTATGAAACTATGTCTTAATCTTCTTTCAGTAAAGTTGAAGAGTATTATGTATTATTTTTAAAATCTTATCTCGAAGTTGATCAGCCAAATATTTTATTAGTATAATAATGATGATTATCAGATTTAACTGCTAACAACTTATGACAAACAAAAGTGTTAGTGCTTAATTGAAATTTGTTATTTCTCTAATATGATAAAATGTGTATTATGCAGGAAAGGACTCGTCAATTTTTTAATTAAAAATTAATGTATGAGTCAATTTATATCTGCTTATAGGAAAATTCTCTGGTAGAGGAAAACTTCTCATAAATCTTATTTACTCTCATCCTCTCTTAGTGCATTTCTAATGCTTTCCGTTTTAAACTTTTATGATGCAAGCTAAAAAATTCTTCATCATTGGGTATCGTTTCCCTGCACATCAGAATTGTAACCGTCTTTGGGTTCTCCCCCTCCCACATCTAAACAGAAAATCAGAACAAAATTTTGAATAGCATTGTTATAAGGAATTTTATTTTAGATTTATTTAATGTCACATATAGGGAAGAATTTTTTTTTTTTAAATCTCTCAATAATATATTCAAATTTTTAAAAAAATCTGGTAAATCTGAAGTAATTGTATTTTTTCACTATCTACCATCAGAGTCTGTTTATATCATATAGACCTTCAAATATTTCAAGTATATTGCAAAAACATTGTGTAATGCATCACTTTATTAGAATCATTCGACATCATAGTGTTGGAAAGAATTGCAAAAAAGTAAGTTGTTATAAATGATATAATTTAGTGCTGTTATCATATTGTATGTCAAATGAGTCTGCACTTTTTATGTAAACTTATTGAAACTTCATTTCTGCACTTCCATTCAAAAAAAAAGAAAATCTGTTTTCTTTTCTACTTCTCTCGAAGTTATGGAATTCAGATACTGTGATGAGGTACTTCTGAATTATACTTGCATGTTAATTTTTATTGTTAATGCTGTTTCAGTGAAACAGTTCAGATAAACTGTCTTATTCGTGATTGCTTATCACTGTTTTCCCTTGTTCACTTCGTTTTTAAAAGTGTAACTTCTAACATGCACTTCCTTTTAATTCTGATTTGCTTTTTCCAAAACTTTCATTATTTTTTTTTATCTGATTTATCTTTTTTCAGAATTTTTTTCCCCAATTCTTTGTTAATGATATACTAAACTAATTTCAGTTTTGACTTTTTATTTAGTCAAAAGTTATTACAAATTTTACCGATTATCTGTTTATTTTTAGCATTTAAACTTCCAATCTTGGATAAATTTTAACTGATTTGTTAATAGTGAATTTTGGAGATTGTTTTCTTATACCTGAAGAATGTAGCCGTCAACTTAAATAGATCAGTAATTGGAAGATATCATTGTAAAGAACTACAAAATGAAATGTGAGGTGAGGATTATCATATCTAAATTTGTCCAGTTGAAGAAGTGTTAGAGAGAAAACTATTAATATTTGTTAATAAAATTATCCATGTTTACACCATTTTGAACTCGTATATTCTTTGAAACTTGAAGGAATTTCCATTTATCTTTTTTTTTTTTCGAGTATGTTTTTTTCCCCTTTCTCTTACAATTTTTGTAGATTCATTTAACTTATGAAGATTATATATTTATTTCCTAAATTTAATTCTGCTTATCTTTATTAAATTGTTATTAGTTAAAAATTTTGTGATCCTTAAGTAGTGTAAGTTTATTTATTTATCTCTATCTTAAAGTTGTTTCCCCCCCCCCTCTCTTTAAAAGGTATTTTTAATTGTTGATTTATTTTGTGTTTATTATATATTGTATATCAATTAGCATTATGGTATGAATATTGCATGAATCATGCTAAGTAAAAAAATATTTAAATATGTTTATTCTAATGTCACTGTTTTTAATTTAATTATTATAATTTCTATAATTTAGTTCTATACCTGCTTGTTTCTCTCTGAGCTTTTTATCCAATGCTTTTTTTCTATATTTACTTGCTTTATCCTTTAAATCAAAGCATGAATTTTTCTGCAATTTTAATTTCCATTTCTTTCCTTCCCTTTACGAAATTTATTTATTAGTTGTTAAATATAAATTACTGTTCCAAAAAAATATAAATTACTGTTTGTATATCCATTTTAAAAATTAATTTAAGTAGTTTCCCTTTTGTAATTTTATCTGTTTATGTGAAATGTTTGTAGATTTATTACTGTTTTTGCTTAAAAATTGAAATGTATTCTTAGATACATTCCCTCCTGTTGGTCTCCAGCAACCTCAAAGTTCTCCTGGAAAACAACTGGAAGGTACGATTTTCTTTCGTTCACTCATTTCTTTCATATGATTTTTTTTTTTTTTTTTTGTATTCACTGTCTTTCACATGTTTATGCCTTTTTAATGTAATGTATTTCCAACTAGGCAACATTTGATTCATTTTATGTATGTGAATAAATATTCGAATTTGTTTGAAAATTTTTCAATGGAAACAATGGTTGCTTTGTTTAATATGTTAAGTAAGCACAATTACAAGTTAATCTTATGATAGTTGTTTATTTTCATTGTTAATCCTGAATGACACTTAGGTACAATAATGTCTTGAACTAAGTGTGCTAATATGTTGTTAAGAATTCTAATATGCTTTGCTATAGTTTATATTACTGAAAAAAAAATTTTAGGAAATTTTTTAAAGAAAATCTTTAGTTATATTACAATTTGTATTTTTGTGCTTTAACCCTCCTAGAAGACATTTATTTTGATTTATGGCATTCAAAGTAAGCAGTTTTAAAAGTATGTAAACTTATATACGATCAAGTCTTTTGTTGCTATTAAAATCACATGTAGATAGTTATTGACGAACACCAAGAAAGACTAAAGGCACATGCGTGAATCATTTTAAACTATGAACAAATTTCTGTTCTTGATTTTATTTCGCACAGATGCTGTTCTTTTAATCTCCTTATATCTTTTTTGTTTTGTTTTGTTTGGTTCAAAACTAAATGAAAAATTGGTATCAAATTAACGTATATCAGTATTCCATAAATAAATTTTTAAAAAAAATAAGGTACTTAATTTTCTAAGGATTTGTTTTTGAATTTTTATTTGTTTTTGTTATTACATTTTTATTTTGTTTACATCAAATGTTTTTGTTATTTAATTTAGATTTCATTTTTATTTTGTTCTAAAGTTGGGTTAATATTTTTCTTTAGGGCCAGAAGGATCTAACCTATTTATATATCATTTGCCACAAGAGTTTACAGATTCTGACTTAGCACAGACATTTTCTCCTTTTGGAAACGTCATTTCTGCTAAAGTGTTCATTGATAAACAGACTAACCTTAGCAAATGCTTTGGTAAGTACTGGTTGAATAATCCAATTATTCTTGTATCTAATGCTTTGATGCCATCTTTTCTTACTGTTTGGGGCCTGATTTCAATTCCTTAGATTTTGCTGACATAAGAAAATTAACCTTCTATATAGTATATACTGTTCACCAGTAGATATGTATTGTTAAGAAATAGAAACACTGGTGAAAGTGGAAGGTTCATTTTACTTCTAACCTCTAATTAGTATCTCTGCTTGCTTGGATAGTTTTTTTCTATCTTGAAGCAGTTAGTTCAATGTGGTAATGAGTTTGGTTTTAAAAAGTTTATTAAGTTATTAGTTTCTTACATGACTTGCAAATTTAAAAAAAAAGAATACATTCTTGAGCATAGGTTGCAATGATGGCAAAATTTGTTGCACCAAATCAGAATATCAGTCATCGTTATTGGCTACAATAGAAATAAATCGGATGTTTTAGACCAAATTGTTGCAAGTTTCATGGTATCCAAGAACATATACATGGGCAGTTGGGTTACAATAGAGTAGTTGATATATTTATTCATTTTGAATATCGAAACCATAAATGCAGAAATTCTACAAAAATTCAGCTAAACAGATTTCTATCCAAATCACAGCTGTTCTTTATTATTATTATTATTACTATTATTTAATTTTATATTTTCATTTTATTTATTTACTTATTTATTTTAGTACATTTTCTGTTTTAAATAATCAACTGCAACAACACATGTAAATTAACAAAAATTTCTCTTGGCAACAAAACTTGTATAAAAAAACTACGTCTTTACACAAATTATTCCATTTATTTTAAGATCCCAAACCGAACCTTAAAAAAAATAATAAATTTAATTATATTTTTAAAACTTGTGAATGAATCGTTTTTTGTGGCAGTGCTGAAAACAATTATACCATTATTACTTGTTTGGAATGCCAACAATGTGAAACACTGATAAGGAGAACATTATATTAAATTTGTATATGTGTTAATTTTCTTTTTTAATAATTTGAAAGTAACTGCTATGATTTTATCTTGTTTTTTTTAGTAACTTATTTGAATTGTAACTTTAAAAATCTTATAATTTTCTGTATTTTGCAAATACTATGTTTTAGAAGAGGGAAGGGGGGCGAAAGCTACTTCTTTATAATCCTGTAAACCTGCTTAAGAAAAAAAAATAATAATAATAATGGAGATTTAAGCTATATTTTGTGTGGTGTAATTATTTTGTGCAATTTTAAATGTTACTTTACATGTATATCATCTATCTAATTGACTCTTAATCTTATTAGTTCATCAAATTTGTATTGCCAAGTAAATGTAGATTGGGGTGAGGGGCTGGAATGTGTATAAAATTTATACATCTGATCCTAGTGCTCCATGAAAATAATCAATGTACTAAGGTTTAAATGTTAAAAATTTGATTTAAGTTGTTAAAGATGTTAAATTTCTTTTTAAAAAATTTCATTTATTATTTTTAACTGTAAAATATAGTATTATATATGAAAAGAAATATAAGGCGTATCAAAAACAAATTAATACATATAAAAAAAATATCCATAATTTATGGGAATCTGAGCATTGGTACATTCAGGGCAATTTAATCCTTTTTAAAAAAAACTAAGTAACTTTGTAATTAATGAATTTATAAGTTAATATCCTCAAACATTAAAAACACTTGCTTCCCCCCTTGATACAGGGAATTTTAGAAAGTAATACATGGGAAACTAATTAATTATCAGTGATATTGCTATAAATGTAAGAATGTGTGTCTTATATTATCTATTTTGGCACTGTGTAAATTTCAAATTGTCTGGCAAAAATATTAGTGGTGGGAAGATTCATCACTGCAAAATGTTGGGTTAATTAGTTATCACTTTAATGATAATATTTTAAACAGTATATATCAGCGCCTTAGTTCAGAACTATGCAAAGTCAATGATTTTTCATTATTCCATGTTATCTTATTCTATTCTTTGAGTGTATAACTTATAAGATAAAAGTTGTTTCTAAACTAAACAAACAATTCAGTTCAATGCTAGCCAAAACCCTCAATTAATTTTTAAAAGAAAAAATCCAGATGCACCATCAAAAGAAAATAAAATTTATGATTATTATAAAAAATTCTACTAAAAAAATGTGAAACAAAATTAAACTCGGTTAATTTACTTTTTAAGACATTGATTGTATGTTTATCACATTAAATTTGCATTAGTTATCAACAATTGGCAAAATAATTGAAAGAATTATCTTGGAACAATGTTGAACAGCAGAATCAGAAAGTTATGTATATGTGCGTGCATTGCATTTAATATGTTTCTTGTATATATTAAGTTTTTTTTTTTAATTTAGATTATTTCCTCACTATATATAATGCAAAAACTTTACTTTTCCAGGTTTTGTGAGCTATGATAACCCAAGCAATGCCCAGGCTGCCATCCAGTCTATGAATGGGTTTCAAATTGGTATGAAACGATTAAAAGTGCAACTGAAACGTTCAAAGGACGCTAGCAAGCCATACTGAATGTTGATCAATTACCGAGCTTGCATGCAGATTTCCTACTGCAAATGTGTGTGTATATTCGAAGATTTTTATCCTGTCATTACTCTTTGTTTAAATATATGTTACAAAGTATATATTTCTGTTAAGAAAGTATATTAATATTATCCTGAAGCATCCATGAAGAGGTTAAAAGCATACTCATACAGCATCTTTTGTGAATACTATGTGGATATGTATTTCTGTTAGTATTGTTGTACAACATCATATCAAAGTCTGTTTTATCCTGGTGAAGTAGAATTTGTATATTATTATTATTATTATTATTATTATTATTATTATTATTATTATTATTCCTCCCTTATGAATGAAATTATAAATGCATGTTTTTTAAAAGTTGAGAATGATATAAAATGAATTTTGTTTTTCGTGCCGTCAGTTATTGTAAAAAAAAGTAAATATTTTTTGTTTTTATAGTGTTTTATGATGGTTGTGAAACAGCCACGAAAAATATATGTAGTATATATAAAGATATATATATATATATATTTAATATATTTTTAAACTGATGATGATGAAATTTTTGCTTGTTTTTCTTTGTTAAACAGGGAGGGAATTTTTATAATAGAATTTTATCTTGCATAATTTTTGTTTCAAGTAGTAGTGTTTATGGTTGTGAAACAGGTTCCATGGAAGCAGTACACCTGTAGTGTAGTTTTATAAGAGACAGAAACTCTTTGGAAAATTGACAAAGTGCCTCGCTTCTCTTGAAGGTTGCTTCCTCAAAAGAAAACTAGCATTTACGTGGGAACGCCCAATTTTTTGTTTTTCACCATTTCTCACTTGTTATTTCCCCCTCACTCCCGCAGACAGATTTTTCTATCCAAATCATGGATGCTTCCAGGGCTAATAATAGGTTCACTTATATTGCATTTTGTTTCATAGTCTTGTAAATTTTTTTGTGAGTATAAAAAATAATAAGTTTAGTATATGTATGTTGTATGGTATGTTCGGTTGCTTTGTTAATTTGTGTGCAGTATTATTTTATTTTTATTGTAGTCTCATCAATACTGTTAATTTTTTTAACTGCACCGAAGTGTGGTGTGTCTTTTTTGAAAAAGCATTTTTTCGGGAATTATTGGTACATGTAAAAGAGACTTAGTTTTAGCACACATATATCATTGTTTTGTTTTTACTTGATATATAAACAATTTGTATTCAATCTCGTCCAATTGTACAGTTTCTAAATCGTGCAAAGTATATTAAAATAAAATAGGATTGACTGCTCACCGCTAAATCCGACCAAGATGCGATCTCTCGGTATCAGATGCAATTTTAATCTGTGAGGAAGTTGTTGTGAACTGTCTCTCCTTTATCTGTGTAGAATTATATCATTTTTTGAAAAAGTGGTTTATAGATATAACTCTTATTGTAACCCAGTATTATAAGACTGCTCTGCATGGGCTGAGTGTTTTAAATAAAATGTAAAAATAATTGTGGACTTATTCTAGTCCAAGTTTGTCATCTGATCTGTGTGTTTCCTGGAAAGGAACCAAAGAAAAACAATTTGTAAAGCATGTATTTACTAATATATCTGCCTTAATCTTGTTTGGCACTAAAAGAAATTTATGTACCAGACAACAAAAAACTTATATATGTCTATTTACTGGTGTAACAAAAACATAGTGATTTAAAGAAAATTTGTCTATATGTAGTAATGTGGCTAAATGTCTTGTCATACAGCACATATTTTGCATGGAACCTATGCTCACTGTCAAACTGTCCTTATCTGGTGTCTTTGTCTGCTGCTTTGTGCACGATCTGTGTGTAACTGTCTGTCCTGTGACTTGCATCAGAGCTCATATTTTACATCACTCTGTGATTCGTGATAACTGCTGCCCAACTACAAAATGTGGGTGCCAAACGATTATTAAAATAAATGAAAACGAATAAACATATGCAATGATTCTTAGCAAAAAAATATGGAATGATTGAAAAAATGTTTATTTTGTCAAAAAAAAAAAAATTGAAAAAGCAGACTTTAAAAATGAAATTGTGTTTGATGAGTTTTTCAGTGCATTGTAGCTGTAGATTAAGTTATTATTGAATTTTGTTTATAAAAGCATTTAAAATCTTTGTTTTGCTGTTTGTTGTTATGAAATTTTAACTGTTGTGTCATAATAGTGTAAAAAAAACGGGTTTGCAGTACAGAATTTACTAATATGCTGTTGTGTAGCGTTGCTGTCCACTGTGTTTCTTGTGACTTGTGGTCACAATTCAGTGCAAGTGAACACCTTTTGTACACATATAGTATACTTTTTTAAAAATTCACAGAAATTCGTGATTTTTACTTAATGATTTGCTGTTCATTCTTTTACTTGATGATAATTTGTTGTTGATTTTAAAAGATATATATATTTTGGTCATTTAAATAGCTCTGTGATAAGTGAGAGGTGAAGTACTTACTCTTTGAAATCTAAGTTTGAGATTTTTTTAGTAAGTCCGTTTTCTGTCAAATTCATGAAAATGTCTTTGATGAGCAGTCTTGCATCATTTTGTCTGGGTTGTAAAATTTATATACAGATTGTTTAATTTCGATTTTATTATTGGGTTTTGAAGAAGATGGGCTTCTTGAAGGAGATCATATGGAGCTGCAGAAGGATTGCTGTCCACATGTGGCTTTTGAGAACATATCGTCAACAGTATCCAAATTGCTGCAGCTATTACCTATTAGATTATAGGAAAAGATGATAAAAAAAATTTTTGTTAACTAAAATTTTTTATAATCTTTTGTTAAAAGAGAATGATTTAACAAATTACGCTATGGAGTTTGGGAAATTTTCATTAATAAAACAAATAAGTAGTTTCTTTTTTTTTTTGTTTGTCTTTATTTTGTGCCATGCATTTCATATGACTCCATTTCATAAAACAAATGCAAAACTGTTCTATCTATATGCTTTTTTAATTTTAAGGGGGAAAATTTAATTGATTAACTTGCAGATACCAGCAAACTACAACAGTTTTACCTTTTTTTTACTTTCAATCAAAACTTAAAACATAGATCTTGTTCCTGGATTAATGAAACATCTTTAAATCCACTGTAAAAGTAATTGACATATTTAAGTATTGCATAAATCATGACTACAATTATAATCTGATGCAAAAACATGTTTTGTTCAACTTTATTCTAACTAAGCACTGAAATTAAACAACGCTACTGTACGAAGGATAGTGAGGGAATGAAATTCAATATTCCTTTCAAAGTGGAGTTTATCCTCATCTACTTAAGAACTAGAACTAAGATTTTAATATCTGCCAATAGCCTTTCTACAAAACTCTATGCTTATTGATTTTCCCTATAGGATATTCTTAATCTTTATATTTACTTGGGCTATTCAAAAGGGGATTTTATTTTCATAAATTGTTTTTCGAGAATAGTGTATTACATATTTTTCACCCCTGGTGACCAATGAAGCATGACATTGTTTGCACCTCATCACTATTATCTTTAAAAAGTTTATAAATACACTTGTGTTTTCTTTATTATGCCCAAAGGAATGTACTTAACACTCTGGCTTTTTTTACAGTAGTGGAAGTTTCACATAGAAAAAAATGGTCTAAATGATATAGAGAATACTATTTTATATAGTTTGAGTCAATAAATGTTCTGATGAATAACAAATTTTACATTTGTATACAGACCTTCGACCCTGTGAGTCATATTTGGTAAAATATTCTTGAGACATTAACAAGAAAGAAGAAAAGTCTACTCTATTGCAGTTCAAACTGAGTGAGTGAGAAAATTGTGAAAATTAATGTCTTAAAAAGCGTACGATTTTAGACTATCCCAAAGAAGATATGGCAATCAGTGTTTGGAAATTCCCCACGACTAATTATTTCAAAACCATGAAATTGTAGATTGTACTAAAACAGTGATATGCAAACCTTATTCTAAGGTATATTTTTAGTCAAACAAATATTATTTATTTGAGTGCTAACTCGCTACTACTACTACTACTACATCAGTGTCGTCTTGTCAGTTCAGAAATGAGTAATGCTGCAAAAAATATTTCGCAAGAGAAATTTTGACATTTAAAACGCAATTCTTTAAAATAGAAACCTTATCTGTATACAGCTATATATATATTTAAGTATTGGCGTATCCTTTTTTGATAAATGACTTACAATTGATATATTGCGATAAGTGAATATGTATTAAAGAAAATAATTTCCCATTGGGGCAAAATGAAAGCGAAAGCAAATAATAGCTAATGAAAAAAACAAATCGCGGGAAAGCTTCGCCTAAGAAACAGGCAATAAAAAAATAAAAAAAAACTGTCACACAATTTGGCCAACTCCAAGCCTACTAAGCAGCCAGCCACAGACAAGGCCAAAAGGATGAATCTTTGAATCAGGTTTTTCGCTATTATGTAGTGAAAGAATTTTGCTGCATTATAGTACTGGTTGATCAGCCCCAATTTTCGTTTTCTGGCTGCTACGTTCAGTAGTGGCAGGGTGGTCGGCTGTATGCAAGAAAGAATCCCCAACTTGCGTATCTCCTATTCATTGATTCAGGATATATCTTCTTTTCTTTTTCATTATTCCATTTTCCCCGTTCAACGAATTCTCAATATAGAAAAATAACGAAAACGGTTTAAAACCGAAAACAAAACTTTTGCAGTTTTTTTAAGGAATGTAGCAACCCGAAAGCGTGAGTAGTCATTAAATGGCTTTTCGCTATTTCAGACATTAGATTTTGCTAAGACCTAATTTAGGATTCTTGCCTATGTCCGAAAGTTCTATAAATTTTTAATTTTTTTTTTAATTTCTATATATATTGTTTTGTTAGTTTGCATTAATTTCATCAAAGATGGAATTGTATGTCGATTTAGTATGAAATTTAAGGTATAGATGGACATCTCATCTAAATAAACATATACAGTCGCTCCAACTCGAACATCAAAGAAAAGGCACTAAATGCAGTCAAAATTCGTAAACTAAAAATGATAAGAACATAGTGAAATGAATTTTCAACAGTATATTTATCGCAATTATGAAAACAGACAATAGAAATAATAAATAAATTCATTTTAACCAAAAATTATGGCAAAAAAAATGATGCACAAGCCAAATCAGGACAGATAAGAAGATTTTGAAAACCAGTTGATATTTCAAATGAATTATTATTTTGTATGCAAGTCCTTGTTTTTTATAACCATTTTAAGACGTTTAGGCATAGATTACACAAATTTTTAACAAAATTTAAGTTCAATATTTTCTCATTCCTGCAACAATACTCTTGTCAGTTCATCTTTACAAGAAATGGCGTGTTCCCGGATTTTTTCCTTAAGATATTCCAATAAATTTTCGATGGAATTTATGTCAGGGCTATGGGATAGAGTGTCCATGAGTTGAGGACAATAATATAGAAGTCAGGAATGCACTTGATAAGCTTTATGATTCCGGATCATTCTCCTGATAAAATCGCCAGTTGTTGCCAAGAGAAAGTTTCAGTACACATATTTTAAATTTTTCTTCAAAATATTGAGGTATACATTAAAATCTGTTCATCCTTCAATAAAATGTAGGGTTCCTGGGCCAGTAACTGGAAACGTGCCCCTGGCTATTACTGATACACCTACATGCTTCCCAATTGCTTTCATTTTTTTTTTTTTTTTTTTTTTTGTACAAAATTTTTCTTTTGATTTTCTCCAGACGCTTGCATTCGGTTCCAAAAATGTCGAATTTGCTCTCATTAGTAAATAAGACATTTTTCCAAAAAGAAAAATCATTGTTTTCACGTTCCCTGCGAATTTGTCTTAGTGTGAAAGTTGAATTGGCTGGAATAGTACCTGGGACCTTGTGGTTCGCCGCCGAGTAACAAGACCACAAGGCAAAAGTAATTGTCCGTGTAGCTTAGCTGTTAACTGGCTTATAAGTTTTCACCACAGACTCTCCCTCCAGTGAGTCGGAGGTGAGACGAACGATATGGCTGTTGAGTGATGATGTATTAGCTGTTGAGTCTAATGCGCCTGTACCCATTTGAGTTGGCGAGAGTGTGTGTGTGGTTGCTGATGCTGTTGCGCTACGTGTGTCTGACGACTTTGTGTTGCTACGTCAAGTGAGTCTGACGACTTTGGGTTGCTACATCAAGTAAGTCTGACGACTTTGGTTGCTTGTGGGTAGATGGCGCCACAACAGCTGTAACGAAGGTGAATCGTCCGAGGTCACCAATGTAGCGGATTGGTATGGGCGAGGATAGTACCTAGGGCCACGTGGTTCGCCGCCGAGTAACAAGACCACAAGACAAAAGTAATTATCCATGTAGCGTAGCTGTTAACTGGCTTAAAAGCTTTCATCATATTAATATGATTTAGCTTACATATGAAAGGCTTTTGTCTGCTTTTCATCCATTGATATCTGCCTTATGGAGCACATTTTTTTTATTATTGATGAGCTAAATTTTTTACAAATTTCTTTTTAGTAATAATAGACAGATTTGGTGCTCTAAGGAACAGATTTGCTTTTACTTTTCTGATTAAATGTTGATGATCTGTTTCTTTGAAAATCTTATTGTGGGTTGTCTTAAGCTTATTTCTCACCTGATTATTGGTTTCGAAGCATTTTATGAAGTCATTAACAGTTGAATGACTTCTGTGGACAGTTTCAGATATTTCTGACATATATTTTCCATCTTCAGCATGCTTCATAACCAATTTCCTTAACGATCGTTTGACATGTTTGCCTTGATATTTTTATTAAATTAATATTTAATTCCACAGTAAATAAAAATAATACAGTTAAGAAATTCCCCTGAACAATTATACGTTAACCATAAAGGTGGCAGTCATTCTTACCCAAGGTTGCAATTATCTGGTGCTTAATTGTGAGATGTCCGAGTTTGGCTTGCGATCTCTTTTTCAGAAGTTTTACTTTTATATCTAAATTTTTAATTATGATTTGGCGCTATTTGGTTTTGTTTTTAGCTGTACAATGAATTCACTGTTAAAGAAAATTTTTCACGTTTTTTATAATCCCTTTTAGTTAAAATATTTTGGCAGTACAAGTTTTTTTTTTTTTCCTATGGTGTCCGAGTTTGGCTTGCAGTGACCTGTATATACAAAGCCACAGATAAGATGACTTTCTTTTATAGATGCAGGCCACTCTAATCGCTCAAATTGATTGAAATTATACGTTATAAACAATGGCGAGCTCTGGAGAAATAGAATAAATATCGTTTGTTGCCAATGTTACGGACATGCCGCAAAGTTAAGCTTTAGGAGCCTTTATTTCCCTTTTATAAAACCAAATTCGACAAGGTGATGTTAAGATAACGGTGTTTGCAATTTATTCCCGTTACACCATTAATCCCAACCATAAATAATTCTTGCATATATCGTAATTACTTGTAAGGAATTCAATTAAATTCGTATAAGATTACAATTTTTCATTAAAAAGGTGGCAAATTTCCAAGGATTAAAAATAGAGAAATTTAAAAAAGCTGGTTGTTTCACAAAACTACAATTTAGACAACACTGGCTTATTTCCAAGTCTTGAATAAACTCATTTTTTATTTTTCTCAGAAACGTGCTGTTTGATTTCAAATACAAAAACCCCTTTTGTTCGTGCGCCAATACACTCCGATTTCACTCAAATAGGAGTACGATGTTTAATTTTTACTGAGAAATATTACACAAACTTCAAAATAGAGTTACTCAAAAAGAAAACAAATATCAAAACAAAACAAAAAAAAGAATGGATTAAATAAAAACGCGCCAGAGAATTTCCGCGAAATGATCTTTTTACTTAAAGCGTATCATCCCTCTGCAGAGAAGAATAGTCCAAAAGTGATAGGCTAGGGATTCTAGAATACCAGCACTTGCAAAATAACTTAGATACTAATTTGATTTAAAAAGTGCATCATAATTTCTGTATTGAATCAGTAATTGCTTACATTTATTTGTTTAGTGATCATCAATTGACCTTGTTGCCTATTTAATGAATCATTCGAACAATCAATATTTGATTTTAACACTCTTTTCTACTTATATCTGAGGATATGAAAAATTAAAATAATAAATAGCTAGATTAACTCTATTGTGATTAAACATTTAGTTTACAGAGATACATTTCTATTAAGTCTAAAATCAAATTTAATTGGGATTCATGCTCATAAATCGAGATTAGATTTATGCATCTGAGGACTTCCTTTTTTAGGACGGATTTCACCCACGCACCTTTGCCATTTTATGTTGCACAGTATGGCAATGATATATAAGATCCGTTATTTTCAGATTATGTTAACAGGAAAGATTCTATTACATCTTGGATGTAACCTAACACATTTAACAATATCGTTGTATAGGGAAAATATTAAAATAAATTTAGAAATAGTGTGGTCCGTTGACCTTATTCCAGTAAAATCAGTAAGAAAAACAAAAACATTGCTTCATTGATAACGTGCAATACTAGATCGGGAGTGGGAAGACAGTTAATAGAATCGCCGAATTGTAGATTTTTCGAAGCATGCAAGGGTTATCGTAAAGATCTAAATGTATGTTGAAATACACAGCAAACTACGCCATGCATCGTTACTGTCGCTAAATTTCTTCTACGATGTAAAATCCGATATAACACATCTCTCTTCAAAGGAATTAACTTATTTTTACGTAAACGTTATTTTCTATGAAACAACACACTATTATCAATCTCCAGTAGGAATGACAGATTATATTTCAGGTAAAATATACAGATGTGCACAATCTTATTCAGATTTCAAGGCCTTGGTGCCTTTCTGCGTGCAATCAATGATTCCGACGACTCACAGAATGTGTAAATAATTAAATATTAAAATCATTAACATTTATTCTTTGCTATTTATATTAAAAAATCGCCAGATATTCCTTCATGTTGATAAGGAATTGAATTTGAAACAAATTTAGGAATTATAGTAACAAAGATGCCAATTTCCAAATATAGACTATAAGTAGATGCCTAATAACTTTAGGCTGAAACATTCAAAAGAAAATGTAGGACATAATCAATACCATAAGTCCTAATTGAATGAATGTCAAAAATGTTAGAGAAAAGGCGTTTTGATTTGAAAACAAATTAAAATTCATGTAGGCGGCGAATACATGGACCAGACCTTGTTTCTAATCGCATCACATAACGGCCAGAAATCGCTCTTTGGGGCAAATACTGAGGGAAAAAAATATCAGCCCAACCTTCTAAATTTCAAGCAAATATATTAGTTTAAAATACAATAAATACACGCCATTAACTGTATACACATTACATAAATTTTGCATTAGGCTGATGCAAGGTCGCAAAACTGAAGTGAAGTCATAAAAGGCAGCTACGCGACCGTCACCTAATTGGAGTCAAGACGCCATTTTTGTAAGCTTATGACGCGTCATTCGTCTCCACACATGCCAATATTCATCTTAAAATTACAATTCCATTCTCTTCATTAAAATAATTTAAAAAATACCTTAAAACGATTATCAATTACATCGGTTACATGGCCACATTTTTTAAATTCAGATATATTGCTCCATTTTTTTTCTAGGCTGTAGCAATTACGCAATTCCATTTATTTTGGAATATTTATAATCTCTTGAAACCTCGATTTAATTCATCAACTCTTAATTTTTAATTCTGTATTCTGTATTTTAATTCTGTATTTTAAGAATAAATAATTCTCACATACCTTGATGGATGAACATCCACCCAGAGAACGCAAACCCCACAAGAATAAAAAAAGCAGTGCTTCCCTATTTAAGCATTTCCCTTGCCTTAGCTATTATTTTCAAGGATGGCTGAAGAATCCAGAGTTACAATAGAATTCAGAAGCTAGTCATTCTATCGATTACAAATGAGGATAAAAAACAATATTCTCCGAGTAGACAGATACCATTAATGTGTTAAAAAAAATAAAATTTGTGTACCTGAAGTAACGCTATAATTTTTATCAATGTCATGATGACCAGAATGAGTCTTGCCTGAATATTAAAATATTTTCATACTGTTAAAATTAAGAGCATTAAAATCTCAGTTCAAAAACAAATATATGTTGAAAAAATGTCGTTTTAATCTATTAAATTCCTATTTACTTATAAAAAAACGAATCGGAATAACCACTTACTAATTTGTTACATGGATGAATCCTTCGAATACAAATAGCATCAAATATACATAAATCAGTTGAAAAATGAAAATTTTAAAATTGTGCCCAGGAGGAAATGCATTACCTTTAACACTAAATTTGAAACTTATTGAACACTTTTAATCCTGCAAGTCTGTTTAATCTTTCTAAATATATATTCAGATACCAACCGTTTCAAGCGATAGAGGTCCAAAGCTGCCCAGATTTAAAAGCAAAATATTGTGAAGTTTTGATGCCTGAATTTTACAATTATCTGCCATCAAGATAGGTAATTGTATGAGCCAATTTTCCAACATGTCTGGAAGTGCTTATTAATATACAGGCCATTAATTTAATTTATTACCTTTCATTAGTCTTCTGCCACATCCACAATTCAACCACCATCTAAGTTTGGAAATCAAACACTACAGATAAAATAAAACCTAAAATACAGTAAAAATTGAATTTTTTAATGGTCCTCACAAACTTGGATCTTATTTACACGAAATGTGTATCATTTGACATTTCTAATTTTTAAGTAATTTGTTTCGCTTTATTCAAGAATTTGGAAATATCAAATATGCCATATTGCACCATGAAAATGAAATTGGCTTCCTCTAGTGTTTCAACAATCACACAAGTTGTAAATCTTTGAATTTGTTAACATCCACAGAACAAAATTAAAGGACATACCATAATCATGCTTGCATTCTGAAAACATTTTGATCAGTGTAGTATTACAAAATTTTACTTCCCTAAAAATTTTGAATGTTTTTAAATAGGAACTTCTCTAGATCTCTCCACTCAGTCAATTAGTATTCTCATTGCTGATGAAAATTTCATCATGAAAAAAATGTTATATCCTTCCCTAATAAATTAAAGGAAAAAAAAATGTTTCCATTTAGTCAATTATTTTTAAATCCTCTTGGAACAAAAGATCTGCAGGACTTTTCAAACATTAACGAATCAAAGTATTTTATCCTTTCTTCCTCCATTTTCCCGATTTTAATCCTTTTGCATGCAAATACAATGTAAAAAGATATCGCGTGATAAAAATCTTATCCTCATATGTTTGATAAGATAAATTTCTAAATCTTTTATAATATTCCAAAATATTTCAGCTAAATTAAAATAAAACTTCTAACTTAATTTTCAATATAATTATAAAACTCGATTTAATTCTCCCCCCCCATTAAGTTAAAAGTAAATTAAACAAAAAGGATTGTGGAATGACAACAAAGTGAATTTTCATTATTAGTTGTTTCTTTTAGTCCGATAATTTTTATTGATGCTTTTGAAATGAATATTCACAAAATAAAGTACAGCAGCAAAAGAAAAACACGGCTTCCAGTCTTAAGTACCCATTTTATTTCATCAAAAACAGGCGATTATATTGAGATAGATACGTTTTAAGAAAAAAAAATAATAATAATAATAAACACGGCAGAGAAAGTACATCATTGTCAAGTCTACAAAAAACAATATCATTCATACATATACTAAGTTTGTTGCAGGCAAGGTATGATTAAACGGTAAAAATTCGATATTTCATTTTTAAATGGATAAAACATGGCGGGTTATTTTCAATACCAGTAAGAATACTGCTTAAGCTCAAAATTAGAGCTATTTACTGATTACAAATTTTTATATAAAAAACCTGCAACAAAACTACAAGAGATCATCCTAAGAGAACAATAGTCCCTGCTTCTATATATTCATGTTTTAAACCACACAAATTTACACAGAGTAAAAAACAGAATGAATGAAAACTATGAGCAAGAAATGCATTTCTTCACTGATCCTTTCACACCTAAATAAATAAAAAATAATCATGATTCAGAAACTTTTCACTAATGAAATTGGTTAATTTTAATAACCACATACACGTTCAGAATATATGCATGTCACTGGCTAGTATTTACAGGATCAAAATCCTGTTATTTGACCGGGAGGTTTTACAGAGAAGTATTCACGGGAAAATATGGTAGTATAAATACATATAGCTAGGAATGGCCCAATGATACTAATGATTTTCTAAGGGAGATAAAAAAAGTAAAGAGAAAAGAAAACATTATAAATTACACCAGTTTCATTTTAAAATAATATGATTTTTAGAAAAATGCATTACGAAAAATTTCAATACAAAATGTGCTGATTTTGTACAAGGCAATAAAAGTGAAAAAAATTGTGTTTACATAATGTTATGAATGGAAAATGAATTCATTTTTTAATCTGCAGGTGACAGATTTTACGCATCATCTTCTTCGTCATCTTCTGCCTCATCCTCACCACCATCTTCATCTCCTTCTTCCTCATCAAAATCTTCTCCTTCTCCTTCAGCACCTACATCATCATCTTCATCTTTGCTATCAATGTCATCTTCATCCTCCTCTTCCTTATGTTTGGAATCGCCATTAGACTTGTCATCTACAAGATATCAACAAAGTTTATGCAAAATTTATTTCTATTACAAGCCAGATGCACTTCACAAACTGCATAATCCAATTAATTTTAACAATGACTCTTTAAAAGCCTTAGATTTTATGCTCATAACAGTAATATTTTAAGACCTAGTCCTAATAGTCACAAACTTAAGAACTCAATATGAAAGCCCACCAATATAATTTTATGACTATACTAGTACCAAAATAAAAAATCTAATTAAATTATATAGTTAGTGAAATTAATTTTATTTCTTAAACATGCATGAAAATATTCATTCATTACTCATGTTATTTAAAAAAGAATTCAGATAAAAGTTAGGAGAGCATTATGTATTAAATAAAAAAATTCTTTTATTGTCACTGGCTTTTATAAATTTGAAACCTTAAATTTTTTTATCTTATCACAAATTCAGAGCAAATATTTTTAATGATTTGGAATTAAAATTTAACAAATGGATGATTGCAGCTAATTGCACATTTTATGGTTTTGTCTAATTTCGAGCTTAATAACTACAAAACTCAAAAGTTTAACATAAAAATCCCTGTCAGACCAATTTTGATCTTTTCAGTCTTGGAAGGCACAAATTTTTTCAGCAATTTTTTTAAGTTAAATTGTACAAGGTATTTATAATAGTACAACATTTATATAAAATGTGACAAAGATATAATCATATGCTTTACAAATGTTAAGAATTTTGATAGTACACAATCTTTAAATGATGGGATGAAGAAGTCATGCCAATTTTAAGTTATTTGAGCACATACTTTCCTCTAAAAAAATCGCTTAGCAATAGCAATAAAAAATATAACAGAGGACAACCTAAGAGTAAATTGATACCGATGAGATTTTGGTGTTATTAAATAAATAAGGGTGAATTAAAATGGAATAAACTATTAGTAAGACCACAGTCCCTCCCACCTTCTTAAGGCTGTCAATCTACCAATTATAATACAAACAAGCTATCAAACATTTTTTCTTTAAAATTAAAAGAATTCTCAGTCTAAACATAAAACAAGTGAGATTCCTTAAGATTCCAGCATCATTTTCTAAAAATGTTTTGTTAGTCTGAAATGCATGAGCGCTCATGCACACTGAAATTAGCTCAATTTTGTCTCTATCATGAACTTCCACACATATAAGTACTTGGTGTTGCAAACAGACATTTTCTTCAGAATTATCCAGCACACATTATATGTTGAATGCTACATATAACTATCACTAATGCATAATATAGGGAAAGTATAAGAATCCATGCTTTAAACAAACACGACACAGGCTTACGAAAGAAGGATAATCAAATTTCAAAAAATAATTGTGCCAAATATATATATATATAAAAAAAAAAATACAAATGCTATTGATATCAAAAAAATTATAAAATTATTACAAAAAATCAGAAGAGTTAAATTCAATTCTGAAAGGCACATTTCCACAGAAATATACCTTAATTGAATATCAACTTTTTAAATAATTATATATTCACTGTTTTTATAACAAGTAGAGGTAAATACAAAGCATTTACTTTAATAAAAAAATTAATTCGTAACATCCACAAATCAAAGTTCATTTGGTTTATTAAATTTTGAAATTTATTCCAATTTTCATTGAATTAAATGGGCAGTTAAGATCAAAAACTCAAAATATGAATGCTTGTATTTTATATATTATAATAAAGGATCTAATACACAAATCAAAAGAATTAAAAGAAAAGTATTAAAGCTACAGAATGGGGATTAAAAACATTCGATATTTTACCATATTTCATTCAACATTAACTTTATGGAAGAACAATTAAAATAAAACTGCAACAATCTTACCAACTTTGTAGCTACTAACCTTTGTCTGTCTGTAATAAAAGAGAAAAAAATCATTTTGAGATTGCAATTTAAAATAATTTGGTCATAAGATACAAAAGCAAAACTTTAATACTAATTTTAGTTCAAGAATTTTCAATATAAATTCTCATCAATACTTACTTTTTGTAACTTCTGTTTAGAATCTTCTTTCCCTGAATCATTAACCTGAAATACATAAAAATTATATCATGAAAAATAATTTTTATTTTCAACATATAAAAATAAGAAATACCTCAAGTTAGAGTAAGATGTTTTCTAATTTTATTTTTAAAGTACATTTTTCTATATTTTAAACTGTTTTCATTTACACAGTAACAAGTGGAATTTTAATAATCTCTGCCAATATGAATGAATGTTTAACGAATATTAAAGACAATTGTTTTGAAAAAAGACAAGCATATCAGACAGATATGTTTTTCCCAAAGTGCAAAAAAATTATAACTGCTGAAAGAAGGTCACTTCAAAAACTACACCTAACATCCTAGTTATTTGATAAATAGACCATAAATAATAATTCACTTCTACAGGTAAATTAAACACTTTCCACCACTCATTTTCTTTCATGCTTTGATTTGTTAAAATTAATATGTATTCTCAAAAAATCTTCAAATCACAAATGACTCCAATTAGTTTTAGATTTTGAAGTCAAAGTGTTGTCATTTTTAAGCTTCGTTTCTTTTCTTTAATTTTTTAAAATTCTTTGATTGTTGATATTTTTTTAAAGCAACCTTCTTCCCAGAATATAAAATTTAATTTCACTCCTTGGTCCCCTTAAATCTAGTTCATTTTTAATATAATTTAAAAAATTGCAGATTGCAAGTTGAGTTAAACCATTAAGATAATAAAGCCTCAGTATTATTTAAACTGAGATATTTAGAATTAACAATATTTTGGTACTAAGCTATTTACTTATCAATTGAGGTAGCAACAAGACTTCTTAAAGCAATATTTCTGGCATATTTCATAGGAAAAGAATACTATAATGGGCAGTTAGGCAAAATCGTGGTTGGTCATGCATTAAGAGTAAGGGACCTACTCGTTTTCAATTCATTCAAAGATCCCATAAACAAAGTATTTAAAAATAGAAAATTTTGAATTACTACATACAAGCACATTCACAATAGTTTAAACGATGAATAATGGCATATTTTTTTTATAACTCTTTAATCTTTTATACAAAAAGTTCAGCTTTAAAACCTATTCAATACAAGGTGCAGAGGACAAGAGAAAGAATAGAATATTTTTTTGAAAAGAATACACTTTTCATTTGTTGGCAGCATTTCTCAATCACAAATGCAATTTGCATCAACTTTAAAGGGATTATATCAGTGCTTACAATACAATAAGAAGCCACGGAAATGCTCTCATCAAAACTTTCTTGCATATTCTTGAATGTAATTATATTTTATTAATCACACGTCATTAATTAAAAGTAGTTAGGAAATAGTGACTGCCATGATTTTAACATTTTTACTGACTCTACTGCAAGATCGTTGGCAATAAATCCCTGATATCGAATTTGACGAAAAATAGGATTTGTTGTCTAGATGTGTTTTTATACCCGATTGAAACCAAAAATTTCACAAAGTTAGAATTGTAATGACAAAATTATATACTAATATTCGATATATTTCATTCATTGCATTTATGAGTTGTCACATGTACATGCTTGTGAAAGTACAGATGGACAATTTTTAGCAAGATTACTTCAAAACTTAGAATCTTCATTTTAGATGCTAAACTTGTAAACAAAATTTTAACTAACTAACTTTTTACTTTTTGTAGTTATTGGATTCACTTGCACTTGAATAGCGGAACAGACAAAGCATGCATCAGAATAAGCTTTTCTCATTATATAAGATCAAATACCAAATTTCATTAGGTTTCTTACATTTTAGAGTTATATCCAAAGACAGATAAAATGGCAAATACTTATTTTTAAAATTCAGGTAGGTCTAAAATGTGAGATTTGCTTAAATTTCAAGATTGAAGCTTTTGACGAATACAATACTTTCTCTATACTAGAAGGGGAAAAAAAAAAAAAAAAAACTAAGGAATAAGAAAATCTCAAAGTTTGTAGTTTTTTTTAATGCAATAAACAGCCAAACATGGTAATAAATGATTTAATCAATTCTCTAATGTCCAACACAATTTTGTAGACTCCATTATTCTAACTGAAAGTTTTACGATTTTTAAAAAATTATTAAATATCAATTTAATGTAAGATGTACATATTTGTAAATTATATCCAAAGAAAATAGATTATGCTGTAACATTGATGGCTCAGCTATATAAAAAAAGAATACAAGAAACGTATCACTTTAATATTCCTGCTCATACTTATAATTTAAAACTGACAAACTTGCTTTAAATAAAATAAACTTTTTTCACCCTTCCCACAAAGTTTTTTTTTTTTTTTTAAATCTACGTTTTCAAGAGGTTTTTTTTTTTTTGTATCTCTAGATTTCCTGAATGTATATTTATTCAATAATTCACCATATATTCAAAATAAAATTAGAAAAAAAATAACAACATGAATTCATCAAAATAAATTGATCGAATAAATATTAACAAAAGGTAATATAAATAGATTAAATGCCAACACAATTTTTCTAAAAGATATAGGGTAAAAATAAGGAACTGAAATTCCAATACAATCTTAATGCATACATATTACAAAAAGCTTAAGTTTTAACTTTAATCAAGTATTCAAATACTGAACTCAAGAAAATAAAATTTTTTATCTGAAAAATATTTTCATCAGTTTAAGTTATATTATATTTCTAGTAAAGCAGAAAAAAAAAGTCTTATTTTTGTACTGCTGGTAAAAGAAACGAATTTCCCAATCTCAATCAATAACTAACCAAAGTAGATTAAACAAGAAATTCGACTCCTGCTTTGGCGCGAAAGAGGTCCCAAATCAACTAAAAATAAATAATCGTTAAAATTGACCGCATTCATTACAATTTATATTAATATCATGAACGTTATTAAAACCGCAAATACTCAAATGCATTCGAAATAAATTCGAAGCCTAACAAGTTCTTTTCGCGGGAAAAAGAGGAAGGAGATGGGGAGGGGATGACCCTCACTAAAAATATAAGTTCGTTAATCTCACTGAAGAAATTAGAAAGAAGGAAGAAATTTACTTTCGGGATCATAAAAGCAGTAGTATTTAAATATTTCTTAAAGGAAAAATTGAAACAACTTTTGATGATATTTCATAAGAAAAAAATAAGATCTTAAAGGCATTCTATGATTTTCTGGAAGGTATCGGTATTGTGAATAACCAAATCCATAATTGCGCAGAAGACTTTTTGTACAGATAAACCAGATGAACTAAAGTATTTAAATAAAAAGAAAACAAGAAACTTAAAAATAAAGAGGAATTTTTTAAAAAAAAACACACAATGAGATTGGTATATATTACTTAACGGTCAAAAATTGAAATATTACAAACATAAATTTTGAGACGGCCCCCCTTCGTATCAAAAAACGACGAGGAAGCCATATTTGTAAAACGACCTTTGAGCAACAAAAGAAAAAAAATTCCAAGACATCTTATAATATCTAATACTTGCGCAATCTGGCTAAACGCAATAAATAATAACAAAATACAAAAAATTAACACAACTAAAACAAGAGGAACATTCCATTTAAAGTTATGAAATATTAAGGAAAAGAAATTTTTCAGCGTGTTCTCTACTAATTACGATATTGGTTATTTTTCCTAATATCAGTATGTTAAAGCAATTATAATAATGAAAAACTTCAAAATTACAAATAAAATCTGAACAAAATACATATTTCTCCCATATATTAATATTGGTTGAATAATGATCTTTTTCACAAACAATGGTGGCCGGTACGAAAATATTACATTATTAATAAATGACTCATAAAAAAGTATAAGCACTTAAATAGAACACACATGCTAAAATAATGTTACAATAACGCATATTAATTACAATTTACGCCATTTTAGTCGATTAACAATTAGCGATGGATCCCGCCGAAACTAGTACTAATTCAAAGCATTACCGGGTTACACTTACCTCTGATACCGGTCTTTTGAGAGATTCAGATTTATCTCCTGAACTCTTTTCTTTGTCGATTGAGTTCCTCTCAACTTCTGTAGCGTTTCCTGGATTGCTCATTTTTGTTTAGAGAGAAAATAAACAAAGCGTAAAGGACTTAAAAGCAGATTTTAAACTCAATGAAAATGGCGCGTGCAAAGTAACGTTGTTGAAGCAACACTCTCAGACAAAGGGTGAATACGTTGTCGATATCCAAAATTTTTTTTCAAAAATTATGAATTGCAAACTCTGCGAGTTTGACTTTAAAATTATTCCAATAATTTAACAAGTGAAAATAATTCACAACTACCCGTAAATAAATCTCAATAGTTGAAAAATTTAATTACGTGATTTATGGAAGAATAATTTGAACACGCTTTGTGCCGGTATTAAAACGACGATAGCGCCATCTACAAATTTCGAAACTGTGCAATCGAAAATATTTCTTTTTTTGCTTTCAAAATTTCTAGAACTTAAGATCGTTTTAGAAAAAGTGTTTTATTCTCAAACGATCACTATAATTTAGTTTTTAAACGATAGAAAGGTACAACAGTAATTCAACATGGTGTGATTTTTTAAAGTTAAAACCTCTTGCAAGTTGATTTGGATTAATTTTTATCCTACGAATTATCATACGTCATAATAAATTAAATATTCAAATTTATAAAAATTTTATGCTGATAAAACTGTATTAATATGGATGAATTACACTTAAAAACTAATATGTGTGAAAATTATTTAAACAAGTTTGTGATACACATAGCATATGCTACATTAATATTTTGACTATTTGAATTTGTTATTTTAAATATTTTCCTAAATTCTTAATTTTATCAGAGAATAAATAAATAATTAAATTTCATAAAATAATCCATCGATGAAACAAACATCAGTTTTCAGTTCAAAATTTTAGTAATACACACAAATGATATTGTTTTCACATTTCTTGTTAAACATATGGTATGTGTCTGATTTTATTGCAGCAATTAAACGCTAAAAAGAGAACTTCGGTCACCAATACAATTATTTCAGACACAAATAAAAGCAGTTCTAGAAAAACTGATTTATGATCGATCAACAATTATAGAGCAAAAATTGATAGCTCTAGTTCAACAAGAAGTTATAGAAATGGATGCAGTCGAATGCTTCCTTATTAGCAGAAAATGCCCAATAGCATTTTGCAATATCTTCATGATATTGCCTGGCATTTACAATATCAAAAAACATCACAGAGATATCATACATATTTTAAGATAAAGTTGTTTATGCGAAAAATTAAAAAAAAATTAACATTACAGTGTTCCTAGATTAGTTTTTACGTTATGAAAAGTTTATCGTGCATCCGATTGGAGACATTATTTACATACTATAAACTTACAAACTATAAAAGTCTGATAGTCTGATTATTTAACTGCATGCAGAGCATTTATGAATGAATTTTCGATAAAATTAATGTAGCTTCTATTCCGTGTGAGCTTGATTATTAATATTAGCTATTTCGTAAATTATGTGTAGCGAATATTTCTTAAATGGGCTGATTGATTAATTCATTATACTTCATAAATGCCACTTTTTGAAAATGCTCAAAAGATATTGTGGAATGAATTTCGTAATCCTGCTTGATCGCTTGATAATCCTATTAACTGGAATAGTTGTATAATATCGTAGCAATATTACTGGGTATTTTATGCTATTTGGGAAGGATGACATTAAAGATGCCCTATTAACAAAAATGCCCAACCCATTGTTATGATATCTAAATATATTGCTCGGCATTCAGAATATCTACTAACACCTTAGAGACATCGTACAATATTTTGTGCTAATAGGGTGAAATCCCATTCTTCAGACTCCCACATCACATCACAATGAAGAATTTTGATTATTGCTTTAAAGCAAAACATACCACGAACACAATGGAACTTTGGTGAAATATCATCAAAATTGCAGCGAGATTCACATCAAGATGCAACGATAATTTATAGTTTTCGCAATGTATATGTATCTCATCTTGTATATAAGTTGAAGAGTACATTCCAAATCAAAAATTGCTTTATTAGCAAACTTATCAATGATGATCAATTTTCTAGATGAATTAATCAAAATTACTGATTCTGACTAATTACTCATTTTGACCTATGAGCAAGGTTTGAAATCCATATATTCCTTTGCCAAATTCATTTTTTCATCTCTCATTTATGATTTTTGTTAGAAAACTGAGTTTCTTGTAGAATAAAAATCATCTATCAACGGCCACTTTTGTTTGGTATAGAATTTTGACCTATAGAGAGATAATATCAAAATGAAATAAGAATGCTCATTCAATTTTATTGACTATATTACCGAATGAATTTTATGAAATCCATTCATTCCATCTCGTTGATTTTGTATCTTTAACAAAAAGAAAAGGGAAAAAAAGTAAAAAGCATAAATACAAAAAAAAAAAAAAAAAAAAAAATTCTGAAACTAACTTGAAATTAATTATTTTTTTTTAAATATGGAGAGAAAAGAGAAAGATCCAAGACACCTTGATTTTTAATACATGCAATGCAAGAGACCATTTTTTGCCGTAAGTATAGCCTTTTCATATCTGAAGAATACCCAGGTGTACTTTTTTATTTGTTTATTTTGGATCTGGGTCATCATACAAAAATGTTGCGTAAATCTCTCTCTCTCTCTCTCTCTCTCTCTCTCTATATATATATATATATATATATATATATATATATATATATATATATAATCGATAATTCTGTTACTTGTATTTTTAAATTCTTTTATGTTTAAATATGGAATTTCATGCACGTGAGGGATTTGAAAGAAATTTGATTTATGTATTTCTCAGTACATAGAAGTAAGCTATCAAAAAGTTTTTACGAAACTCTAAAAAAATTGAATTTTATATTCGTTGATAAAAAGATTTTCCAATTTCCCACCTTAACTTCTAAACAAATCATTACATAAAAATTATTTTTTCATTATCTTAAAATTAAAAAAATTTACTTTTTAGTGACATAAATTTCATTTCTGTACACTACTTCTTTAACTTTAATCATTTTTTTTTAAAAATTAATGTAACCATATTTTATATTCGTTGAAGCATTAACCTATTTACTGTTTGATTATATCTATTGCTTTAGTGCCTATCCAATAATGAAGCAATTTTTTTTTCCAAATTTTTACTTTGTTTTTGCTACGTAGTTTTCTTTATTTGAATTGAATTTGTTATGCAGTTTCTAATAATATGTGCACGTAATAATTGATCTTTAAACGCTGTCTTTTAAAAGCGTTCCAATTTTTTTAAGTCTTTAACCTACTTTCGCTCATAGCTTAGTATTTTTAAACTTTCACTGTGTCTAATAGCATATATATTAAGAATCCTAAATAAATGTGAATACAAATAATAAAATCTGTTCCAAAGCAAAAATATTCCCACAATAAATAACAATATAAACACATTCAAAAATATTTTCAAAATGCACGATGATATTTACATCATTAATTTTATGTCATAATTATTTAGCTGAGATTAACTAAGTTTTGCAATTGCTGGAATTTTATTTTAGTATCGCTTTAAAACGTTTTATCTTTCGGTAATCGAATTCATGGCATTAATTCCAATGGAAAGGTCGAAGCTTTAGCAATACGTCAAACCATTCATAACCTCTTAGTTCCAGAAAAAAAAAAAGTCCCAAAATAGCCATAGTGTTGCTTCAAACGGGACGTTAAAATAACCAAACCAGAAAAAAAAATTAATTTTTCTGATTGACAGTGTTTTTGTCTTTCAAAAGTTATTTTTCAAATCACCAGAAGTTATTTAAAAAATAGCTCAATAAATTCTAATTAGAGCAAAAGTTCATATTAGTTTGCATATAAATAATATTAATTTAATATAAATATTCAAATATTTCTTGGAATTTGAGCAAGTATTTTCAATATGGAATAGCATAGCTCCATAGTGTTACGTCTTCTTTATAAATGCAAAATAAATTGAAAATTTTGAAGATATCGATCTTCGATCTATAAAAGAAGCAAATGAATCTAGTGCCAAAGGAGAAAAGATAATTTCAAATAAAGAATATTTCATATAAAAGGTTGTAGTTTAAGAGATTTGGGAGAAAAAAATACATATGTGATTGGCACGACCTCATGCCAACCATTTGTCTATTCAATCATTTGTCTATTCAGTCTAATCAATCCTTATTTAAGTTGTTCATGTTAACCACTATGTCGAGTTGTGTGCTAATCTATGGCATGTAATAATTAACTTATTGCTCCTATCATTTGTAACAGTAATCTTTTTTTTTTTCGGGTAGCTTTTTTTCTTCTTCTATATAGTGAAATAATTGATTGCAAGTCTTATTAATATCCTGAATTCGAATTAAAGAAAGCAACCTTACCTTCATCTTGCAATTCTGAGTTAATGCGATGATTCTCATTAATAAATTAATATTGCATAAAGCGTCACCGTTCTTTTTGAATTCCAAATCTTTTTTTAATACTATAATTTATCTTTCGATAATCGAATTCATGGCATTAATTCCAATGGAAAGGTCGAAGCTTTAGCAATACGTCAAACCATTCATAACCTCTTAGTTCCATAAAAAAAAAAAAAAAAGTCCCAAAATAGCCCTAGTTTTGCTTATTTGAAAGCAAAGATATTATATTCGGACTATCAAAAAAATTTTTTAATATACAGTAATAAAAAAGCAATTTTAATATAAAAGCATCTGACTTTTTCTTAATTTAATTATTTTTAAAACAACAAATAAACCCGAGTTAACCTTTTAAGAAGACTTTTTTGATATGGAAGAAAACAAATTATTAAAGTTGTCTCATCTGTCCTATTAGAGAAATTGGTTTTCTTAGCTAGGCTACCAATTTCTTTAAGAACGATTAAAGTACAAGTATGTTCTAATTCAAAAATTCACAACAGCACATAATCTGAATTTAAATATAACGTTCCAAGTGCTGTACCATTTCTACTTTTTGTTTTCTTTGTTTCCACACTTACGATACAAAACTACATAGATTTGGTTCCTTTTTGTCTTTAATGACCCTTTATTGTATATATATATATATATATATATATATATATATTTCATTTTCAGTTTGTTTCGTTTCCAATTCATGATGAATAATAGTTATTATTAAAATTTTCTGGACTATTCCTCTGATTCAAAATATTTATTCACTTAATTTGACCAGTCTCATTGAGTACAAAAAAGGACACACAAATCAATATGAAATAGTTTCGATTTTCAAAAAAAAAAAAAAAATTATTACAACGAGGGTATTGATCAACATTGAATAATTTACAGTTGGGGCATATTATTGATCAGTACTAGGTTTTTGGTTTTTTTCACATAATCTTTTTTCACTCTGTTACTCCAGATAATACCCTTAAACAGAGAAAAGTTAAAGTTAATAACAATATTTATTTTCAATCAAAATTTAAATCGTGGATTAAACTTGATTCAAGTGCCCAGATCTCTCTTTTATGTTGAATGAAATTTCAAACTACGTTTCTTTAAACTTCGAAATAAGGGATACATTATAATTATGACTTAATCCTTTAATTATTTTACTTTTTTATTATTTAATGCAGCGTTTCTCCACTCTTTTTTACTTGCATACCCCTTGACCCCTGCGTACCTTAGCCCCATCCATCATGTAATGTCTACTGTAACTTTTTTTTTAGCGCGCGCGTATCTCAGGAGTCTATTTCAAGTACCTCTGCGGAGAAGAGGGGGTTGGAGAAGGTTAAAACACAGGATGAGAAACGCTGATATAATTGACATTATAAAGGATGTCCCAAAATCAATATATATATATATATATGTAATGATATTTTAAACTTTAATTTCAACTTAATTAATTTCCAAGTAACTTCATTCTAAAATATTCTCTTATTTCGTGATCCAATTCCACTTTCTCTATTTAATTAATTCAAGAGAAGCTTTATAAAATTGCTGAATTGGCTAAACGCCGATACTTTCACATGCTCGGATTGAAGGGGTAAAAAATGTCGAGTAAGCACATTCTTTCTTAAAAGATCCCTGTGTTTCCCTTACATGTGATTGACATGCGTCAGAAATCCCTATCAGAATTTTAATAATATATTAGCACTGTGGATAAATATTTTCCCTATCAAAATCTAAGTTTGTATAAGGCGAGGGATAATTTATTTCTCCCCTCCTTCCCTACTTCTGCTTTATTCCGCGCTGTGGCGGACGCGCAATGTTCGCGTCTTTGCTTGTAAATAATTATGCTTTCCCGATGGATTAAAAAGAATTTAAAAAGATAAAAAGTCTCTTCACTGTCTTCAAAACTGCATTCTGCTTCACATAAAATAATGTTACATATCTTAATATATATAAATTACGTGTCACGTTGTTTGTCCGCGATGGACTCCTAAACTACTTAACCGATTTTAATCAAATTTGCACACCGTGTGCAGTTTGATCTAACTTAAAAGATAGGATAGCCCTTTTTTTTGAATTTTTAATTAGAATTTTAATTATGAATTAAAAACTAACTTTCCCGCCTACAAAATCTTTTCATTTTCCCCACCGCCAAATGAGTACGGCTTCAGTTTTTTTTCCCAACAGTCATGAGGCTAGGCTTAAGATTTTTCGGCTGATTATTTGAAACGATTCTATTTATTTTCTTAATGTTTGATGCATTTAAAATTAAACATTGTTCATTAATCGATCTTTCAAATTCATTCGTAAGCACTTTTGAATTAAAATAAAACAGAATAAAGAAAATTAAAAATTTCTAATCTGCATAGCGTTACCCCAACTGGCGTTGAAAAACTCACGCATTTGCATTACCGTAACTGGCGTTGAAAATTCACGCATGCGCATTGTGTTCTGATTGTTGACATGGCAACCATTATCAACGGATGATTTAAATTATTTTTAGGTGAGTTGCATGTTTTTGTAATTAAATTGTATTTATGTTAGTTATATATTTTTTGTATACGCTTATAGTTTTAAGTACATCGTTTTTTTAGTTTTTTTTAACCTGTTTTCAACCGATTATTTTAAACGATTCGTTTTATTTTCTTAGTGTTTGATGCATTTAAAATTAAACATTGTTAATTAATCGTTCTGGTCATAATGAATCTGAGAATATTTTGTTGACAAATTTTTGAAATATTACATAAATTAGGAAAGATATTCTTTAGTGCCCATTAAGTTTAAACGCTCAGTGACTGTTTTCAGTAATCATATTACAAAAAAATACTTTGTTTCAGTAAAAAATATTATTATATTAATTGCAGATTAATCCTTTCCACTTTAATTTATATTATAAATTCTACAGGAACTAACAGAAAATTAGAGAGATACATATTACGTTATGACTGAAGGCGTTTATAATATTATGAGAGAATTATATGACTATCAAAATTTGAAGTTTTAAAATATTTTGATGAAGAAGCTATTAAAGTAGGAATTGCATAAAATATTTAATTATTAAAATTTTAAAGAAAAATTAATATTGGCGAACCAGCTGGTCGCCAAAGGCGGCTAGTATGTATATATATATATATATATATGACAACTGATAGTTAAGGGCTAGTAAAAATAAACCCTAAATTATCAGCTGTCAAATGGTTTTTTTAATAGGGTCGCCGCCAACACTTTACTGTATGAATGGTGGCAAATTCAAACCATGAGTTAAAATTGGGGCACCCTTTATATAATGAATGACAGTTTCCGTTTCAAGATTAAGCTATGCGACGGTTCAATCAAGAATACATAAAAGACTTGAATTTTTTGTGGATTATGTGTAAATTTTGTATCGACTTATAGAATGTTTTGGTTTATAATTCGATAAGAAATAATCCGTTGCTCGTATGAGACATATGAATATGACGATTTAAGGGTTAATAAACAGTAGCTTTTAGTGCTGACATGATGTGTTTTTTACAAGAAAAAAGCAATCTATCATTTGCTTTTATTAATTAGTATTATAATACTTGTTTTTTATTTGTGAGTGAAGTTTTTTAAATAATATTTCGAGATAATGGTAGTATTGTTGGAGGATAATCGAAAGATTATTGTATAAGTTTATTTAAATAACGTCCTTTACACTGGATAAATGAAACATTTACATATTTGTCGAACAATTTTAGGGGAAGTGTATTATACTGTTTGTGAACATTCTTATCATATGCCTTAAGAGATCCTAAGACTTTTTTTTTTAAAAGTTAGTTTCTTTTAAAATACTTTCATTATTTTATATCCTCTATATTAGAAAGAATTAGCTTCTATAGAATATGCCCATTTGTAGTTAAAATTTTCTCAAAAATAATTTAAAAGCTTGTTTTTTACAATCTAAAGAGTATATAATCCCTAATGTAAATAAGAATAACTATAGTGAGATTTTAATTCAGTCGAATAAAAGGTAATGAAACAGTCGAATTGTTATAAAGATATGGAACAAATATATAACAGCATTTTTAATGAATTAAGTGCTTATCCTTGCCTTCTAAAACACTTAATCGTACTTACGTTATGTTAGCAGATCGAATAAGAGAATGGAGAGACATGAACAAAATCTTTAGTTTTTGGCTTTTACAAAAAATATTGAAGTAAAATGAGCAACCAAACGTTAACATAGCTTAGGTCAAAGAAATTTTTTTAAAAGATAAAATTTTGAAAACATTATATTATATCAGCATTTAAATATAATAATTCAAAAAACATATTAATTTCATATTTAACTTTCATCTCTACTTTCGAAATGATAATTATATAAAAGTTTTTTTTTTCTTTTTAATGTTGCATGAATTCGAACACCTAGAAAAATACTTGTAGACATTTTTTTCCCTCTACCCTCCAAAAAGTGATACAGATATAGACCTGAAATTCTCACCAAATATACCCTTCCATAAAATACATCCTTAAATGAAATTGCAAAAACCGTCACTCAAATTAAAATTTACTTCTGACATACCCAAGCTATCTTGGTATTTCACGGTTCATCTTATTGTTTTTTAAAAACTGTTTAACTTTCTGGGTTTAAATTTTTCCTCTCAGATTAATATCCTCTCCTTCAAATAATAATTAAAAAAAATGGATGTTTTATTTCCTCTTCTGCAGCTTTTTTCATTTGCAAAAATAATGGCATTTTTGATTGGCTGATACAACAATTTAAATCAACCAAAATGCTGTTACGTATTTGTTCAAAGACCGAATAACGTCATTAATATAATACATCATGACACTTGTTATATATTATGATACTAAAATATTGAAGTCTGTAAGCGGGCGAGTTACCGACACTGCCGAATTTAATAAAATCGGATATCAATTACTAAAATGTTAAATAACTGATACAGGGCTTTTAAAAATCAACTCTAAAATACAAAAAGCAATTATTGCAAATCCATAAAAAAGACTTGGAAGCATCAAAATTTCTTTAAAGATAAATGTATGTCTGTGTGTTGATTCTTTATAAGCTAAATCGTTTGATCTACAGCTGCCAAATTTGGCATACATAGTATATTTTAGAGAGTAGAAATGTGCATCTGAAAACGATTTTTTAAATTTTTAGGGAGAATATTAATTAATTAAAAATTAAATGAAATGTTGTTGTTTTTTGGCGATAACTTCCGAAAACATTACAGAACAAAATCCTCTTGAATTTTTTAAAAAAATATTTTTTTAATGATGCCTATTTATTGCCGTATAAATTTTTCCATTTTTAATCTCTTAAAAAGTATTTTATACATAATTTTTTAACAAGAATTACAAACATAGTACGAATTCTGAACGAATGTTTGGGTATCACGAACGATAATGCAAAGATGAAAGAATTCTGGAAGAACATCGAAGTTATTGATAGAAGTTTCTATTTAATTTGTAGATTTTTTTTTTCGTTTTAATTTTACAATCCGAATTCTATCAATAATAATATCAAAAAATAATAGAATGAAAAAAACAAACAAAAAAAAAAAAAACTGCATTTTTAAATAATGTTGTTATTCTGAATTGTGTAATTAATTCTGTAATTGTATAACTAATTGAATGTATAAGGATAAAGCAAAAATTAGGTTAATGCATAGCACAATTAACAGACGGTGTAAGGTTTCTAAAATAGTATAAGTTATATATATATATATATATATATATATATATATATATATATATATATATATATATATATATATATATATATATATATATATATATATATATATATATATATATATATATATATAAATATTTGAAGCTTAAAAATATTTTGCTATAGAATTCATTAAGACCAAGTTACATAAAATATTTAATTGATAATTTTAGCAATCATAAATCCTGGTGAACCAGCTGATCGCCAAAGGCGACTAGTATAAAATAAAAGAATTTGTTTAGAGATAACCCGGTTATGTTAACTTAGTCTTGGTACTTAGCTTAAATTATCAAGCAAGCAATGTAAAAATATTTGCAGTATTCCTGCCGGCTTCCATTATGGACAAATAATTGTAATTTTTTCTGTTTGACATGTGCTTTTCATCTAAATTTAATTCTAATTCAATTTCTAGTTGCATTCGTTTTATTTACTTATTTTTATTTTTTGGGAGTTAATACATTTTATCGTATTCAAAAAGTAGACGATTTTGGTACGTATAGTATATCAGTATATGTTACTTATTGAATAGAACTTTGTAATACATATTTTTTACGATAACAGTTGCTGCTGTTACAAGTACATAATCATCGTAACTTCTTTAAATTTCTCTTAACTTTAAGTTTTTCGAACTTTTCCAGTTCGTGGTACATTTTTGGCTAAGAAAATCCTATGACTTTTATAAAAACTATCAACCAGATTTTTAGAGAAACTAGAAGCATCGCCATCGAAGAAATCGAACCTTATGACTCCATATTTTTGATGAACGCCGTGAGATCTTGCCACCGCATTCATGCTTAAAGTTTAATTATTGCTTTATCACACCGACTTCATTCTGGGCCGATTTTACCGAAAAAACACTTTACATAAAATTTACATGCCTTTTTATTTATTTCCCCTCTTTCTCTTTGTTTTCGAAATATTAGTTACAATTAGTACACTGTTTCATAAAAAATATTCACTTTCATAATGCACAACAATTTACTAAGTAATCTCAATGCCATGCCAATCCTATATCACCTGTTAAATCCGGAGGTTAAGAACCTTGAGTTCAAGAACTCCGAAACATATGTCTGAAATCGACAAATCAACCGTGTCTACATGATTTTTTTTTTATTTTTTACTATCGCAAATTACATATAGGCAGCAAAATAAGTGAATGAAATATTAACAATTAATAGATTGATAAAAATTATGAATACTTAATTAATTAACATATATTTGGAACATTTTAAATAGAAATAAATATCTGCTTATTATTATTATTAGTGCTTATATTATTATCATTAACTTGCTGTTATTCTTATTTTTGTTGATTAATAAAGAAGAATTGCTCTAAAAAATCATATAAACATTTTTCAAACCAAAAATCATGTAAACTATTCAACTATCTTCTATTTAAGATGCTCCATTTGCAGCAAACTGAATATGATAATTTCTGAATTCGGCATGATATTGATTCTATACCGCAGTAAATTTCATATGGCAAATGGGATGATATTTTGTTTCTTATATCATTATTTTCATTGTTATATGATGTTTATGAACAGTTGATTCAGTACTAATTTATTCATTAACCTCAATAATCCATCCAACATTTACAGAAAAAGAAAAAAAAAAAAAAAAAGAAGATTAGTTTTATAAAAGTCGACAATTGTTTTTCGAATGATTTAAGAAATGATGTGTGAAGTAAAATAAATATTCCTTTAAAAAATCAAACGAACTTTCATTCTTATTCTTTTCTGTAAACAGTTCTAAATTCTAGTTCAGATGATTTTCTTTCTACAGAATTCATTCATCCCCCCTCCCAAAAAAAAAAAAATAAAATGGTGACGCATGAGACATGAGGATCAAACAACTTCAATCATGATTATTTTAGTATAAAATAAATAAAATGAAAGTGCTATTATCCTAATTCAAAAGTAACGAACGTAACAGCAGCATGCCTCGTGATTCGTCTGATTCAAATTCCCCCCTACCTCGCGCCTCCGTTATTACCATCTGCACCGTTAGGAACAACGTTTAAAAATGAGTACAAGGAGAGGAGAGAAAACGCACATAGAACTGTGGGAAAATATAAATATAGATAAAGCAATAAAATTACTAAACAAACAATAATTTCCTAAAGATAACATTTTTTTTTTCCTCTTTTTGTACATCTGTTCTCTTAGAATCAGCTGCATTGGTCGGTAAGTAGATGAGTGCATAGTAACGTAGAAATATTTGAAAACGCTTTTTATCAAAGAATGATGACATCTTGAGATCTGAACATCTTTATTATCCAAAGGATTAAGGTTTCGGAAAGGGGACAGATAACATCTTATCAAGAAACTGCAGCACACACATTTTTATTTTATTTTCAACTAACCAAAGAACTTCGCTCATTGGTATAGAGTTAAGAGTTAATTTTATCAAGCACAGTAAGAATTTTATCTTAAGTGAACAGTATTTTAAAATTTTTTTTATAAACGGTTTTTTTGCTAATAACTAGTTTTTATGTTGATATTCGTTTTGAGAGATTATCGCAATTTTATATGTTCAGGGCGCTAATTTTAGATTTGCAAAATCATTCACTGAGAGCATTTTTATGGAATTCTTCAGTATTAATAAGGCGGGGAAAAAAATCAAAACACCATTTTTAGTTCAAATGTTTTATTAAAATTTTATTAGAGTATATAACTTTCTAAATTTCCTTTTTTTACTATTATTTACTCTTTTTTTTTTTTTTATCTTTCTTTACTTTCTAATTGAAAACAAAACGGAGGCGTAACTACTTCTGAAGCAATTATCGATGTTTTAGGCCACCTTGTGGAAAGAAAAAAAAAATTACATCGATTTGCGTTATGTATATTGGAATTACCTTTAAAAAAATTGAAAAAATAAACATTGTCAACGATATCTAGATTTTTACTTTTCAGCTAAAAAATGATTTATTTAACTAGAAATAAACTTTTTAAAATTAGATTTCTAAAAATGTTAAACCAAACCTAAAAATTTATCTTGATAAAAATAATTATAGAGTTTGCTTAAACATTACAGCTGTTTTTATAATCGAAATGTAAACATGTATTAAAAATTTGGTGACAAACATTTTACAATAATTATAACGCACGTTTGATATTACGCTCTGTATGATATCAAATAATTTCGAATATCCTATTTTATTTGATTTATGAGGATTAAACAACAAAAAATAACATATAATAACTTACATCATAATAAGTTTTATCGAAATTTTCTTCATTTGATTACGTGCATAAAATTACTGCAATTATTAACAAAATAATTACTCTATAACTTGAAAAAGAAAAGGTGATAACTTTTGAGAAACAATGAATATAAGAGCTCCATTATCATGTATTGCCCGGGACTTTCAAATCATTTTTTTGTTTTGGCGCTAAGAGCAGAAGTAGTGAAAAGATTTTCATGTACAGTTGAAGAAAGAATATTTCAGTAATCAATAGTGAAAAAATCTAAGAAGCGTTTCTCTTTATTTATTTATTGTGGTATTTAAGAAGCGTGTGGACTTAGGCTATGGTTATTATGAAGTCTGTATTTTAATAATCTGATTAATTTAGTTTCACAGGTTTGAATAAACATATTAATGAATAATTTTAGGTTGGTTTTTACTTTCTCGTATACGAGGTATATAAAAAGAAAGTATTGTAATCATAAAAAAATTTGAGCTCGAGGTTCAGAAAAATCCAGACTATTCTATGCTTTGAGCTAGATGGGTGAAATTTGGTATAAAGTGTATATGTCTGTTTGTCCGAATGCAAGTGAACAGAATAACTATACGATGTAAGGAACTAGATGGAGAATATTTAACTGTTTAACACTGCTTTTACACTCAAAGTGACATCACCAAATTTTGAAATCTTATTATAAGGATTAATGCTTTTTTAAAAATAAATTTACTATTAATAGCGATAAAATATGACTTAATAAGAATTCAAAATGCATATTTTTATTCGCATTTTTAATTAAAATAAATAAATAAAGAGCAGTTAAATGGTATTTTTGAAACATATTGTTTAAAATAATAATAATAAAATATGGTCATGTTTAACAATTAATATTTTAAAATCAAAAAGTTTTTGGAACAGCTGAAAAGTGAAAGACAGATGCTTATTTTCTTTTACATTCTTTCATAAGATATTCCTTATAATTAATATAAATAACATTATGCATGTTCAAGTTTCCACCAAACGACAATACTTCAAATGATTTGTAAAATTTATAATTAATCTCTTTTTGTCAGAAAAAAGTATCAAATACGAACTATTAACTTATCTCGAAACATTTTTAAGTTTTCACTTTATTTTTTAAACAAAAAAGCCTTTTGTCGAAATCTAGTAAGACTATATTATCCAATACTAAAAGTTGCTTTTGTATTTTATTCAATAATGTTTTAACTATTATTATATTTAACGCTATGTAAATTCGCATTTTACACAGCATTTGTTCCTCACTTTTTGCATTACTTGAAAGAAGTGCTCCCATTTATCCCACTTCACTTGAAATGTATGCAGAGTAGAATCTGTTACATGCAACGACTCTCCGCTTCCACATTGATATTATGTATCTTGAAAAGTAAATAAAAGCCTTAATCTACAGCATCGTTGACAGACATGTTTTGTTTCGCTTTCTTTTTTACTATTCACATTTATTCATGCCAGAGAATCCTTTTGCAAAGCGGGATATTCCCTAAAAAACGTAAATCATATTATTCTGAAAGCTTTCGATTATTGTTATATATCAAAAACTGTTAAACGGAAGTGGATAAAATATGGAACAGTGATGTTTTCGATCTCGTTCTTCCGATTGGCTTCAACATTTTTGTGACTTTCTTTTCAAAACTTTTCAACTATTATATTTTATACTTTCAATTAAAAATAATTAAAAGTATAAAATATATTTTTATGTTTTTAAAAATGCTCATCTTTAGTTTTGTTTATTGAAGATATAATACAAAATAGGAATAATCATCACAGAGTTATTATATCTAGAAATATATCGAAAAAACAAGTGAACATATTTCTATTAATACAGTGATAGACATTTACAGTTTTACAGTGCGATACTTTGTACCGGAATTAAGATCGGATACTTTTTTGGAGAATTATACCTCACTCCTATTATAAGCAAGCCAGCTTCTATTAATGAATGAGAACAAACATCAGGACTTTTTGGAAATATTAAAAGATTCTTGTTCCAACAATGAAATTGTTGTGTTTATGTTAATATTTCGCTCATCAGCTAGTATAATAGAAGCAAGATATTAACTTGAGAAGAGAGGTAATAGATGATTATGGGATCGCTCCTTCAACTGTTTTTCCTGACCTTTAAACTTTTCAAAATTTTGTGATTGACCCTTATCCTAGCATTAAATGTAGTTTTATACAATTATTTGGATGAAACGCGTTATGTGTGATATTATCTTATTTTTTATTCGTATTTAATCTTGTTAAGACGAAAAGGCAAATGATATCCCAGGTTTTTTGAGTCATAGAATGCGTAATCTGAAATATACGCAAAATCTCTAAAACAAAACATTAGTAAATTATTCGGTATACTTTATTTTTATCTTTTGATTTTTTCAGGACATTTCTCTGCATATTACATATTTTCGTCATACATTCTGATCACTTCTAACTTCACTCAGAAGACTTTCATCTAAGCCGGCCTGTTTAGTGGTGCTTCTTGGCAGAAGAGTTGACATAATTAGATCAGCTATCGGTGCATTTGTTTATCATAATTCAACTACACTGACTCGCCCTGAGGTATACGAATAAAACTGAATAACTGGAAGCTTCGACAGCGTATTCAGAAACTATGGTTGAGTTCGAATGGCCAGTACCGGCCGCGATACAACCCTTCCCGTAAAAGGTATGTTCCTTCATTGGTAGTGGGTAGCCACACTACACCACTTTTGTGTCAAACAGGGTGGCGAAAACCAACCACCATACCAGAAGTTTCTCATCCTCATATATGAGATGCTTTCCGGGGGGAGATGCATTCATTGACATTATTTTTTATTTAATTAGAATACTTTGTTTATAATCATATAAATAATTTTTCGGTTTAAAAAATGAACATACCATTAGTAAAGACTAATTATTTCCTATTTCAAAATTAAAATCGTCAATATAAAACGGGGACACATTCCCCCTCCCTTGTTTTCACTTTGCGCCCTAAGCACGTCTTCGGATGCCCGGTAGTAGTTATAGCTCTTTAAAGAAGATTTATTCAAGTTTGGATATGTTTCATTTCTATTTTTAATTCCCCATTTCAATTCTCCCTTTGTCATCAATATATGAAAACAATGTTTTAAAACATTCACTGAACAAGCAATTTATATAGGTTCTCTGCCAATGGCACTTTAGGTCTGATATTTATTTGTCTTCCCCTTCTACTGTTCCTTTTCTTGTCAACTTCTAGCCTTAAAAATACAAAATAAGCATAAAAATTTGTCCCAAGGGGTCTCAAAACATGGGTTTTTTGTGACGACATCCAGAGCATATGTATTCTCTTGTTCACCGCTTGCTACTCCACTTTCTGCCATCCTTTTCGGATTTTTCAGATAATTCCTAAACACCCTGTGTATGCAATAAATGCTTCAAAAAGATATGCACGTGCATATACATTTAACACAGTTATATTTTAAAAAAGACATCACATTCATGCAATATACAAATTTTGAACAAATTTGGAACGTTGAATTCAACCAAAAAGAAGAAAACTGAAAACAAAATTTAAAAATAAAATCATTAAACTTTCATCAAAACCACGTAATTAAAAAAAAAAAAAACAGTTCTGGCAGATTTATTTTTTTATAAATTCTCTTTTATTTAAAATAAATTTTACTTTTTTCAGTTGCATATTAGATGTTCATCACAATTCCCACAGCACGTTCTTTATTTTTTTTATAAAAAAAGTTTTGATAAAAGCATGCAAGATTTTAGCGATGGAAGATCTGGAACGTTAAGAAACTTCCATATATGATGCCTAAAATATCTGGGAAAATCAGATTTTGATTCATATTCACTTTTTCATCTAAATCCACTACTTTTTAATAAAGAGGGAATAGAAAGAAAGAAAGAAAAAAAAAAAAAAAAAAAAAAAAAACTAGACGGTTTGTGAAGTATAGTGTAATCTCGCCTACTCACTCAAAGAGAGAGAATCTGAAAGAACCTAGAATTATAAAAGAATTAGAATTTGGATAGTAAACACTTCCAGATTAAATTTTTTAAAAATGAATTTTGTTTTAGTAATCATGTTTTATTTGTATTTTAGAACATTTTTTTAATTTAAGAATTTTTTTTTGTTTAAATAAATAATATAAGTTACATTTTATGAAATGATTTATTTCATATTATATATAAGAATAAATTTACATTAAATTAGGTTAAGGTGAAAATAGAAAATGAACAATGGATTTTCCATAACATATATAAAGGGGAGGGTGTTATACTTTTGATTGATTTTTAACATTCAGTTTTTATTGGCTTCGCTTATAAATTCACAATTATGTCGCGAATGTTGGTCTTAACTCAACTTGGTTTTGCATTATATTTATATTATTTTTATCGAAAATTTCAATTAGTTTTTAAAAATGTTACCTGTTGTTAATCGTGCAACATAGTGTTATAACTTTACTGGGAAGAGGGTGTTGAAATTTTAGAGTTAAGCTTATTATAAAAACAAAAATATAAGGGAAAATGAATTTTATTCGCAAAAAATAATAAGTAATTATTTTTTAATTAAATATTATTTTAATACATGAAAACAAGTTATTTACACGAATTCACAATTTTTGAAAAGTTTCTTTCTTTTAAAACGTATTTGTAAAGTTACTACTTAATAAAAGAGGAATAACTTTAAATAACTTTTTAATATGAAAAAAAATATATATTATTTCATATTTTATCTTTTTTTGTTAAAACAACTGTTTTTTTTTTTTAAAATCTCTTCCTATGATTTTTAAAAATTTTGATCGCATCATTTGAGTTTAGCACTCATAAGGTTAGTTTTTCAGGATTATTTGTGATAATCTCTGATTTAACTTTCGATTAGTATACTTTCCTATTCTTCGCTAAGCTTTTGGGAAAAATCTCAAATTTTCTGGGAATATAACTGAAGAAGTCCATGGTCTTTTTAGACTGGCGGAAATTTAATTCAAAATCTGTGTTGACGAACCTACAATGGCTGTATCATGCACAAGAGCTGGTAAAAACTAATAAATTTTGAAAAAATTTCTGAAAACTCTAAGTTAATTTTTTAAAATTTAATATAGTGTTTTGAATACTAAAAATTTAAAATTTAGTTTTAATTAAAGTAACTTTTTAAATAAATCAAATTCTTTAACTGTGAAAAGTAAAGAAAAAATTGAAAAAATACATATTTTCTAACTTCAAATCGTTGATATTTAATTGTGTTGAGGTTGCTTAAAACTATTATTTTTGTTCACTAACTCTATAATAATATCACTAATATATTTAAATCAATTATATACGTTTAGTTTCCAGAAAAATAAATGTTTACACCTCTCCAATTCATTTTTAGAAAAGAATCTATATTAAGTGGAACTTCTAACGTAAAACCTCTCTTCCTGGAGCTCCAAATAAAGATATAGCCAGAGACTACTAAGCAACACATTTAACCTGCACCCACGAACAGTTTTTCGTTTATCTAAGCAGCCTTCCGGAAAGGGAAGAACGCAAAAATAAAGATTTCTTCCTACTAAGAATTCTTTGCATAATCTTAGGTGTATACTATAATTGTGTCATTGCACATCGTATTTATTCTCAGAAAAAAGAACATCGAGTATAAAAAAAACATTGATTAGGTAAAAACACATTAGATAATTTTCAGAAAAACTAAAATAAAACCTAGATGAATAATTTTAGTCATTCTAAAAATCGTTTGGTTCGAAATTTATAAAAACATAATTGAAAGTTATAATCGTTTGTAGTTTTATAGACAGAATAAAATAAATTCGTGGAGTTATATTACTCGATTGTTTTGCAGTATTTAAAAATAAAATATAAATTCTTTTTGTTGATGAATTCAGTATTTATTTTCTCAGAAAGTAATGAGCTTCCTTTATGAGTTTCAGATTGATCTATTTGTTTTTCTTAGGAAAACAATTTGCTGATTCTAATTTGATTACAAGATATTATTTAATATAATAAAGAAGTAATTCTGAGTTCAAAGTACTCGTGTAACGGAAACTTAGCATAAAACTTCTTTACTAAATTATGGAAATGAATTATTTCAAAAAATTAGTATCATGCTTAGTTAAATATTCATAAATTCTCTAACTCAAAGATAATAGCACATTTATTGATAAATTTACAAAATAAATAAATAAAATATATTTTTTCAGCTTGCATGCAAACTTATTGCGCTTTATCTAGTTAAATATAAACAACATTACAAGATATGTACATCAAGGAGTCTGTTATAACGCACAAAAAATCAAAATCTTTTATCTTTCGATACCCAGGGATTTTTAATTCCAATTCCAAATGTTATATTTCCAACATTTTTTGTTAAGTAAAATTATCGTTATTTTATATCTGATGATATAAAGTGTATTAAAAGAAAATTATCTTGATGTAAAAGTATTCTTTAAACTTTTTATTTTATTATACATAATACTAATAACAAGAACTCGGGTCCAAAAGTATGTTTAAAAATGGATTATTTCCTTTAAAGAATAGTCAATAATTAATACATAGCAAAATATAAAGCAAAAGGAATTAGTTTGTATTAAATCAAAAAAGGTCCTCCCCCCTGCGAATATTAAACAGATATAGTTTAAGATATAAATGCGCGTGGCTAAATTCTCTCCACGACATTTTCCGAAGGGAGAATTATTATATTTATATAGCATGGCGCATTTTTTAAATTAGTTTTGAATCATAGTATTTACATTTATAAGGGCACACAAACATACAATGTAACAAAACTAAATAACATCACAGTTAGAAGTTTAAAAAGTTCTGTTTAGTGAACTACGAATAAAGAAATATGCATAAGGTGCTTAGTTCAAATAAATTCTACCAATATTCCCGATGAATCAGATTGCAGTCAAAGGAAACTAGTCTATGCTGACAATAAGGGGAAACAGATGTGTTTGTGTGTTGGTGCTCTAAAGGACAGGCTGTTTTTCAGGTAAAATATGGAAGATATTATTGTATATCATTGGATTTTACATGATTTTAAAATTTAAAGAATTGTCTGTTTCTGATATCAATTTAACTCCAGTGCAATTTTTTCACAGGGTTTTAAACCTAAAATTTTTTTTTTCGCATGATTTTCAACAATATATTATATATTTTTTTAAAAAATGAAATTTAAACAATTTAATTTTTAAATCAAATATTTTTGTATATCAAAATTATGTGATATTTTTCCATTGTTGAAAAAGTCTAAAAAAAGAAAGATTATGTTAATTATGATAATTAGCGCATATAATTTATATGAAGAATCAGAAAAAGAAATAAACAACCGGAAAAGACAACGAGTAATTGGAGATAAATTATCCAATCACTTAATGACATTATAATATCACAGGATTCAACTCCATTTAGAGGAAATCCATCCTTTTGAGAGAATCATGAGCATCAAGTAATTGAAATATTAAAGATGAGAAGAGATTAAATTTAAATCTCTTATTCAAGCAATTAATATTCCATAGCTATTAATACTGTCTGATATTAATGTTAGGATATTTTAATTGTTTTATTTATCGTATACATGAACATTTCTAATAAATAGTTCTATAATATCATATCAATATTAAAAACATAAATATTCGATTCAACAAAATTTCACAATACTGGAACTTCACTCTTTTATTTTGTAAATTACATAGACTTCCTAGACAATAGAATCCTTCTTCTTTGATGTTCATTAATGTAAGAAAATCATCTGATTAATTATCTGATGACAAAATGAAAATGGTTTGAATTTCAGAGTGACGATGTAATCTATTGTTACAAATTAGATAATATATATATATATATATATATATATATATATATATATATATATATATATATATATATATATATATATATATATATATATATATATATATATATAAATTACCGAAATTTCAGGGAAAAGTTGTATGACTATTTAATTGGCATCTTTAAAAAGACAATTCTTTTAAATTTCGAAATATTACAAGATTCAGTTTTGTGCAATAATATTTTTGGAAATTTTCACGGAAGCATCAAAATTTCGCTAAATTTTTAATTAATTAAAATAAAAAAATTGGGTGTGCATTCCCACCCTCCCAAATATGTTTGTGCCAGGTTTGGTAGCTGTCAGTCAAGCGGCCTGATTTGTTGAATGCTAGAGCATTATTAAGAATGCTCTTGAATTATTAATGTTTGACATATAAGCCACATGCAGTTGTCGGAAAATAGTTATGAAATATAAATCTTTGCCGTGATATAGATCTTGTAATATTTTTACTGAATCTGTCGAACAATTATGTATTTTAAACACCATCTTGCCGACCGAGGGAAACTAAAATTTGGCATAGAATTACAGTTGAAGTCACAAAATAACATACCGAATTCCTTGATTTAAATAATTCCATTTATGAGTTATTGTGTTACATGCATGCAAAAGTAAAGACTGACAGATAGTAAACCTTTTGATAGATTTGATTCAAAATTTGATACGAATGTATATTTTAGAAGCTAAATTTGCGTGTATTAAATTTTATCTAACTCTTTGCATTTTGGAGTTATCGAGCTCACTTGTAATTGAACAGCCAAACAGATTGACTTTCTAAAAATTGATTTCGTTCAAAATTTGATAGAAATCTGCAAAAATGGCCGTCAACACATATACCAAATTACAGACGCCTAATAGACAGCGTTTTTGAATTGTGTTTACAGAAAGACATAATGAAAGAAATAGGTTTTTGCGAACTCAAGGAAGTCTGAAACATAGAGATCAGTCAAAATCTTGAATTCGAATTTTTAGTCAATTACAATACTTTCTCCGCATTTTGCATACAAGAGAGTAATCACCTTTCATTAATTACAGAGTGAATACTTTTTGTATCAATTTTTTGTTATATTTGAATACGTATGTAAACACAGAAGTAAATAAATGTCGCTCGAAAATTCATTTGTCTTGTAGTTCCTGTATCTCTTGACAAGTCCTAGAGAAAATCGATATCAGAACATTTTCAATGTTTTAATATATTGCATTCCAATAGAACTATAAAATAGTAATATTCCAGAGAAAGTAAAATTGAATGTCAGTGATTCAATAATTTATTTTTACTTTAAATTGGAATATTCTGAGAGTTTGAATAACTACCTTTATCATTCTCATTACTTCATAAAAATTTGCCTTGCTATTTGCTCTTTAATTTGTTTAATTTCTAGCCTATTAGCACAATTTTTGATAATTATTTTACCAGACTATGCCTTTAATCTAATATATATAAAAATTTAAAACTACTAAAGAATAAAATTCTTAGAATTTTGAAAGTAGAGAGACGTGACAGTGTAAGATGTTATCTATCTATACACATAGAGGATTATTTGAAGAACATATGCATTGATATATTCAATACTACTACCTTCTAAATTGCTTTTTATTAAAAAGCAATTTAGAAGGTAGTATTACCCTGGAAGTATTATTTCCCTATTAGAAAATAATCCCCCCCCCTGAATTTTACTTATATTTAAAGATTACAGAACAAAAACATTTCAAAGAAGTTAAGCATTTCTAAGTCATTGCAATGGACTTTATTTATGACATGCTTTTAGTAAAAGAACTAACAATGAAATTTAATATTGTCAGACGATAAGATGATAGCCTACACCTCCATGGAGCTGATTTTTGGAGTCATAAATAGTTGGATTTTCTTGCCATGATGGATATCCAATTGCCTGGAGACAGCTGTGAAAGAGATGCTTAATGAAGGAGCGTCTAATATAGGCAATTCGCTTTTTTTTTTTCAGTTTCTCAGAAATAATTTGAAGTTATGTCGAATTGTCATAAAAATATGGAAAAATATATAACAGCAGTTCTATTGGCTTAAGTTATTGAACTGAATTCCCAAAATTAACTTCAAAGTTTGCACCAATGTGTGTATTGGAGGGAGGGGGGAGTGGAGGAAGTAGAAATTGAAACATCGTTTTCTCCCATTAAAGGGGGGAAAAAAATATTAGTGGAAAACTTGAGGCATTTCAATCATTAAACAGATCTATAAAATGAGTTATATAAAGCATAATGATAGCTTAATTATATCAGGGATAAATTTTTAAAAAAAATGCACATTTGGAAAAATATTTTTCATTCTAAAAAATTGTGAATGAAAAAAATCTTTGGAATTTAACTCAGGTATGTGATATAAAATGTAGTATTGTAATTAAAAAAAACACATACATTTGAAAAAATATTTTTTATTCTGAAAAAATATTTGAAATTTAATTCAGATATGTAGTATATAGCAAGGAATAACTGCTTAAAAGTTTTAGATCAATATCAGCACTATTTTTTTTGAAAAATTCAACTTTGCAAAATTATTATTATTATTATTAATAAATAACACAATTATTGAAAAAAAGGCCTGTAAGTACTTTCCTATCAGTCAGAATTCACCATTAGAAAATTTTTATTATTCTAAAAATTGTTAACTACGATTGCAAATTGTATCATAATAATCTATTAAAAAACGGTAGAAAATTAAATTTAAAAAAGAAAAATGTCTTACTTTGTGGCTTTATGAACATAAATCGGAAAATGAATTCAAACTTAGGAAATGAAACAAAATGCTAAATTTAATTTTTGCTACTATTTATTCGAAACCAACCACTATGACAAGATTGTATTAGTAGAATAACCCTTTTCGAATTAAAATTCTTTTGGTTCACGAATTCTGATTCTAGAAAAGCAGTTATAAGCATTTTTCGCGGATTTTTTTTTTTACAACAAAGTTGATTTTTTTCCCACAAAATAATGCTGATATTGACCTAAACAAACAAAATTTGCGTTTAGATGGAAATTCAATTTTCCAGTAGGACAACGACAACAAACAGAATGCACGTAACGTCAAAATATGGTGTCTTTTTCATTGTAAACAGCAGTTACACACACCACCAGAGTACCCCGACATCAATACCATTGAATATCTGTGGGCCACACTCAAAGCAGCAGTCCAAAAACAAAAAATTAAAAATAAAACCCATTTAAAACAAGTGGTGCAAGAAGAATGGAGTAAAATATCTTCATATACCACCAAAAATGGGTCGAATCGGTACCACGACGTTTAGAGGTCATTATAAAAGCCAAAAGACATGCAACTAAATACTGACACGTTCTTTCTATGCGAGATATTTCAAGAATTTCATTGGTGTATTCTCAATTTTTTGAGGCAAAATTCTGCGTATGTTTATTTAAAATGCTTCTGAAACTTTTCAATTTAGAAATTTTCCATTGATTTTTCTTTATTTTTACTCTAAATTAAACCATTTGTTATGTGTAAAAATAAAAACATGTTTGCACTTCCCGGTAATGTGTTATTTATATTGAAAGTCAGATTTATCAAGTAAAAGTAAGGTGAACTCTCAATTTTTTGAGCCACTGTATATCATGTGATCATGAATCGTCTGGATTCCGCAATATGATACATCTATATTTACTCCATGCTGCCATCTATTAACGAAAATATTATGATAAAATGATGATTAAATAATCAATATTATGCATTTTTTTTCATTTTTGAACTTCTTGAAATTTGAGAAAGGAAGAGCTTCTACAATAACCTTTTTTGGCATAAGGGGGCAAATATGTCAAATGTGAAGGAAGTAACAGAATTATGTATATATAAAAATTCTGTAGTATGTAAAATTCACTTCATTATATAATATAATCAATTTATAATGCTAAAAACTAAAATAATTTTAAAAATTCATATGATTAAATTTTTAAGTATCTTATTAATTTTATACCCACAGAAAAAATATCATATTTGAAACCAAAATGACTCTTATAGACCAAATATGTAATAAAAATCAATTAAATAATGATAAAAAAATTATAAGACATCATAAAGATTTCTTAGCATTTTAAAAACATTCAACATTTTGTTGTGAGAATATTTCTACTAAATAAAAATGTTTTAAATGAATTATTATTACAAATCATGTTGTTTAAAAATTTTATATGATGATGCAGTCAAGATAAGGGAACATATGGTAGTGGTTAATCTTAAGAATTGCAAAAAAAACATTAAAACATACAAGTAAATTAAGCTACTACAGTAAATTGTTAGAATAAAATGAATATATTTGAAGAAAAAAGTTGAAATGCAAGTTTTGGCAAAACAAATTTATCATTTTAAGAATAATAAAAATTAAAAAATCAGTGAACTTTAACTTGCATTTTGCTGAAATATTATTAGAATATAAATTCACATGATAAAACAAATTAAATATAAAGGTGCTAGAAAGCTGTTCATTAATCATACCAAAAGACAGAAATATTTGATTGAGTGAAAATTCCATTTCAAAACATACATATGCTGTTTGGGAACAGACTGCATAATTTTGAATTATAGTTTGATAGTAAAGATAATACATGATCTGGCACCTTTCTTCTGAGGTTCCAAAATGAGAAATTACTTGACCTGTTATAGATTTAACGTGTACAGACTGGATCTTTGAAGGAATAAGTGCTGAATTCATAATGTGATGATAAGTAATTTACAAGGAATTAAACTCTGGAAATCTAATCTTTTTCATATATAATTCAAATTTCAGTTATTATGTACAGATAGAAAAAAAATTAGGTTATAAATACATATTCATTGAAAATAATTTAAAATATCAAGAATGAGATGGTGAATTTAAAAGAATACTGCTTGAGATATTATTATATTAATATAAACAAATATATGTAAAGGAATATAGTAGATACAGTGAAATGGCAATACAGATAAACCCTCTTGCATACTATTTTTCAAAATGTTTGCAATTTAAAATAAATGTATTAATTGTTAAACTAAGGCCTTCTAAAAGACTCCCTTATTATGTTTACCTCTGTAATCTTATGAACTAAATCCAACAGAGAAAATAAAGGAAAGAATTTATTAGCTTCAAAAAAAGTTATGAAATTATTACATAATTAAAGTCCAAATAAGATTCCAAAATAAAAAAGCAAAGTTACTAGCCATACTAGATGTCTCAAAAGTAGTTCAACTCAGTCCTTAATAATATCTTAATGTAAAGTAATAAAGCGCAGTTCATCTATGGGATTAATAGCACAATCAATTTCTTTTACTTAGTTATTTTATTTTCCATAATTTAACATTGTTATTCAAAATTTATTGTTTTGTGTAATATATGATGTAAGCTATATTGCTTGTGTCCTTTTATCATTTTTTTTTTTTTTTAACTTTTTCATCTTTATATCTATCATATCAGTAAATGTCTAACGAAAACAATGCTTTTTTTACTTCTACATTTGTAATCATTATTAATGGAGCTAAATTTGATGTAAAACATTCCAATCAACAATTTATTGCATTTTTAAAAAATTCTTCAAGGGAAAAGCAAGAACACTTGAATTAATATGGAATTTGCCTCTCAGTTTCATTTTATAGAGTGATTCCGAGTATTGTGTTTTCCCCTTGTCTAAGCTTTCTACTGTTCAGAATGATTATTTATAATGTTCTCTTTTTCATCAATAGAAATTTCATCTAAGAAAGCAGTGTCATAATATTTACCAATGATAGAAATTATTTTAAATATCTTCTCATTGTGAAAGCCCTTTTTTTTTGTGAGATGAAATTTGAAAATGAATAATAAAGAAAAAAATGAAAAGATAACTAATGATGAACAAAAACTAATTAGATAAATTATTGCAGAAACATTTGAATACATTCCTATTTATCTAAATTAATATTTGTTGTAATTTGAATACATTCCTATTAATTTTTGTTGTAATGATATTTGTAAAATGATGAATGTTAGAAGTTCAGAAAGGAGATACTTTCAAATTCTATATTTTCCTATTTAAGATTGTAAAAAGAAAAGCTATTATAAGGGGAAACAAGCATAACAATTTCAAGAAACACAATGAATATATATACAGTGGTTTTAGTATCATGTATGATGCTAATAAAAATATATGGGAACATACCTATAGACAGTTTAAGAATCTTCATATTTTAAAGCCCCTTTTCCAACATACTGAAATTGGAATTGTTGGTTTGCATATATATTGTACGTTAAATAATTCAAAAATTGAATCAAGTAGAATTACACATTTTTAAAAATATTCATTTGTACTATATAAATGTAATGATTACAAAGAATAAGGAAATAAAAGCAGCAGGTATAATTGTTAAAATATATTTTAATTAAAATAATTTCTAAATAAAAAAAATACTAATTTTTAATTAAAAATAATTTTAAAAAAATATGTAAACTGCCTTTAAAAAAAAAAAGCAGTTTCACATAAGATCTACTTGATCTGATGATTATATAATTAACAATATTGTAATTTTTAATCATGCTTTTTAATCATACTGTTGAATTCTAATTTAAATTGGATATAATTTAATATGCAATACTGAATTCCCTGATAAAAATTCTTTTACCATACATTTTTAATTATTATTTTGAACAAATTAAACTTAATCTTATAAAAATATTTATTTAAATCATTTTGAAAAGTTTACTTCATGAGAAATTTGAAGACACAAAAATATTATTTATCAATAAGTTACTTTGCTTAATTGGAAGTGGGAGGGGGAAAATCTAAAAAAAAATGTTGATTTAAAACAAAAAATATGGGTAATTTTTTAAAAAAAATAATTACATTAGGAAAAATGAAATAAATATTAGCAATAGAGAGGGGGTGGTGTAGGAAGATTCAAAATCAAAAAGAGAAAATAAGTTCACTTTCTAGAAAAATCTAAAATTTATCCACAAACTATAGCTTTTTATTTAGATTGCAACCAAAAATTTTAATTTCTTGTTCTAATAAACCAATAAAAAATTGTTTGTCTTTCATTCAAAATAGTTTAATCTAAAAGAGTGATCTATTGAAAAAATTCTAAATAGTTTTACATTTGTATTAGATTGTTTAAAACATTTTTATTCTTTGGATTGAAGCCTCTAACAGAAGTTATCAGACTTAATAATATCTATAGTAATGATTTCATTAGATAATATTTCTCCAAAATGTTTATAATTTCTCTTGTTTATCACTATTTAGGAATAAGCAATTAAATATTTTAGAATTAATATATTAGATTTATCGACTAAATTTTAGGAATCTGTTTTGAAATATCGCTAACACAAATCCATTGTATGTTTGAATGGAAAGAAAATTTATTCATTTGAAAAGATGAAACACAAACAATAATGATGAATGTTAATATACAAGATTCAACTTTGCAAACCTTCAGCATAATCATGTGGATAGTTTATGAAAATTCATGTAACTGGATTCGCAAAACAAATACACCATTGCTTAGTAAGCACATGAAAATTTGTCATCTCAGCATTATTATGTAATTTTCTCCTTTAGCTAGGTTCTTAGTTGAAATTGCTTTATTCATTCTAGATCACAAAAACCTGTAGCAAAAGTTTTATACTTTTTCTTAGATATTCTTATTTAAAATAGCTTTACCTGTTTTTTTTAATAAATTAGAGTTCTTTTGAATTGACCCAAAAATATAATGTATATTTGAGATAAATGAATCATCTAAAAATATTATATATGAAATTAAGAAAAAATTTTACAGATATGTATTAATTATTCAAATAATTATCATAAATAGGCTTAATATATAAAATAGGCTTGGAATAATACACAGATGATAAAATATGATAACAAGGCGCTATGGTTTTTAGGTTACCATATTTTGCATTTTAGGACTTACATTAAATACAGAGGTATATTTCTTTATTAACTTTATCATTCATTTCCTATCAGTGACACCAATTTTATTGTTCAGCAGTTTGGTTTTGATTTTTTAAAAAAAGTATAATACATTTCATTATTGAAGTAAAACTGAAATTATTTTAATTACAGATACCTCCAGATTTTTTTTTTCAAGTCCATGATCAAGATATAAAGATTTGTCCCATTTTTCCAGTTAAGTAAGTTTCAATAAAAGACATGCTTTTTAGTCGAAATTTTTAACTAGTAATTTCAAAACTAAGTAATGGTGAAATTTTTTTTAAAACTGTATTCAATTTTTAATGCTGCTGCTCTTTCCTGTGATATAATTAGATACATAAAGATATAAGCAAAAAATTAGAGAAATGAATAACATAATGATGAAAGGCTTTTAAATAATATGAGCTATAAGTCTATATAAAGTTCAAAAATATTTTGCCGAGGATGCAGTTAAGACAAATTCACATTAAATATTTGATTCACCCATATAATGACAGGTTGGGTGATTTGACATTTATTATTTGAGAGTAATATCATTAAAGTGTTAAATTTTTAGTAATCACTGAATCAGCTAGTATTTACATAAAATAGTAACCTACCTTTTAAAACTGTAATCTATCTTTTAAACCTGTAATCCTTATATCCCTCCTCCCTGAAACTTAATGATAAAAAAAAACATTAAAATTGAAACTGTAATTAAAACTCACATAATAACATATATACATAAACACTTTTGAGCTAATATGATGATGACTTTGGTGATCAGTCGGTTCAAATTAAAACATTGTATTAATTTAAATTTTGCTATATCACCCTCACTAATTTAGTTAATGAATTAATTTCATTTTTGGTGTTGGAAGCATTAATTGCTACAAACAAATAAAAAATTATTTAGGAAACATGTAATAATAATAATTAAATAAAAACAGGTGCAGTAAAATATACTGAATATTTTGCAAATAATAATATTAATTATTTAGATCTTACATTTAAGTGCTTCTAGTTTTTTAAAATGATTTTCTGATATTTAAAATAAGCTTATTTATCATTTTGGTCAAGTATGAATTTAATTTCGATTATAATTACATGTTACATGCCATAAAATTCATATTGCAGTTAATCGGAATGCACAAATTGAATATAAAATTAATTACTGCCATTTTTTTAAATCTCAAACTCAATAAGATTAACATATTATAAAGTGCACAGCTAAGAATAATTGCAAAAAAATCAAAACAACTAGTCATATAATTTATCTACATAAAAAATACATTACATATCAAAGTAATTTTCAAATATAAATTACCACATATGCAGGGGAAAAAAACAACACCTCAGCAGAAAAAAACATTTAAAAAAGATTAAATTCCTGATGAATAGATATATATGCATGTATAACTTTCTTTCAGTAAAATTACTCGTTTATTGGTTATTACAATAACTGCATTAATTAATTAGAAGTTACAAATGAAACCTAATTACTTGGTTAATAATAAATGAACAAAAAATTAATAATTAGAAATTTTAATTTTTAAAATCGATGTAATTGCCATTTTCTTACAAAATGCAAAATATTCATGTGCTTTTAATAAATGTCATACAACAAACCAAATTAATAAAATTTAGCTTAAAAAAATCTAAAATTTGTAAGTTTTAATCTCTTTCTACCCTCTCCAAGTTTAAGATCAAATAAATTCACGATTAAAAAACTCATCTATGATATAATTACCATTTTTTAGAGAAAAATTAAAACTTAATGGGGACAATGAAATATGTTTGATTTAAATTTCAAAAATGAAAAATAGAGTTGCAATCTTTGCAACAGAAAATTATTTGCTATTTTGTTTTGAGATGACTAGCATGAATTACATTATAGTTTGTAAAAGAGGACAGTAACCTGTACGTCCTCTACCCCCATTTTAATTTTTAAGGCACTGGGAAATAAGTAAAAACACCTTTTCTCCTAAATGATTTGCTACTGCATTCTCTGGTAATTATACTTGCTCTTCCTGCGCTAACTAGTTAAGTTACTGATTAAATGTTTAACATATAATTTATATTATGAAATAAGTATTATCTTGCCAATATTTTTACTTAAACAAATTTTATACAATTTAAATCAGAAAAGACATTCTAAAAGTCGATGAAGTTTCTAAATACAAACTGCAAGCATGTTTATTGTTAACCAAATTAAAATAAAAGAAACAATTTCAAATAATCAAATAGCAGGCAATATATCTCTAGCTGTAATTAAAAGTTGAAAATCTTTCAAATAATATTAATACCCTTCAGTAGATGATAAATTACATAAAAAGTCACTTTCTATAATTTATTATGCAACTACTTAACAGGTAAATGCACATTTTTTTTTGAAGTTTTATCAACAATTTATTGTTACTCAAAATGCTATACCTCATATATTAATTATATATATATATATGATGTTTTGTACTTAGAATTACAATATATAGCCATATTTTATTTATAACACAATCAGTTTCTGCTTCCAATATTTTAAGTTAATTAATATGAACATCTATATTTTTGGATTTTAATAGTTATTTGGCAACTAAATTTAAATGGCAAAATATAGAAAAAACTTTTCAAATAAAATACAATTAAATATTTCAATTATAATAAACTTGTTCTCTCATAAACTTACAATCCTAAATAATGATGTACAAAATTTAATGCATTTACTTCTATAATGAGATTTTCAAATTGTTTGTTTTCATAATAATTATAAAAAGGCATTTAATAAAAAGAAATTTATTTTTTTACATAGAATATTGTATTAATACATTTATTCAATATACTTTTATACATATGAAGAATTTCTTGATCAAGTACCAAAATGAGGATGAATAAGATACAAAATGTGTCAAAAACAATTCCTTCCCATACATAAAATTAGGAGACAAAAGTATAAGTTTTGGCAATGATTTCAGTTATTCATTCACCTTAATATTAAATCGATACTCTTGATCACATCCCATGTATGAATCACTCATATAGTACAATGTATATGTATGTTCACCTGGGCTTGGAGCAACAAAATCAAGTTTTACTTTAGCTTTCTGTTGCAAAGTAAGTCTCTTGATGGAGATCAGAGAATTGGTTTTTGGATCACCAATTACAACCCACCAACCTTCTTCACGTCGTTGAGGGAACAAAGGTGCTATGACTGGACCTGTAACTTCATCTTCTCTTTCGAGTTGAACATTAACATAAACTTTCTGTCCACTAACGATGGCTTCTTTGTCTTGGACTTCATAGCTAAGTTCAATATTAGGATATCTATTACAAAACCTAGCGACATCAGCCATCTGTGCATCATTTAACTGCAACAATTTGTTTCTGTCTTCATCTTCTAATTCCATAACATCAAACACAGTTTCTACTCCATTATCTGTACATCTCTTTATTATTTCTGATGTGAAATGAGGCAACTGTTTCAGATATGAATCCTTGTTCCACATGGCTTGGGTGACCATTTGAGCTAGTTCCATGGCTGCCAAAGCTGGAGATAGCCAACCATTAGAACTGAGGACATCAACACAGGCTTGGATTAACCTTATAGCTTTACTCAAAATATCCTCTGTATCAGATTGCAGTTCAGCTGATAATTGCATGCGAGATAAGTGCGCTTGTAGTAGTAAATTTGTTTTAACATGTGGATCACTGAATTTTGGATTAGCTAATTTATGAGGCAACCTGGTAGCTAGTTGTTTTAAAAGGTTGTCTTCACGGTGACGAATGGGTACACATTCATATTCAGCAGCAGAGCTTATGATTTCAAGCAAACCCCTAACTTTGGTTTTGTTGTTCAGGGACATGCTGAATAATTCAATGGTTGTGTAATTGACATAATAATAAGCAGCAATCATTCCTAAATTCAAGCCAACAACATCCATCTCGTTTTCTTCAATACTTATGCAACGAGATTGTTCCAAATCACTTAGAGTATTTTCCACAAGCTCTGATAAATGATCAGACAAATGACGATGAGTTACTCCCTGCAAGTTGTAATAGTTGGGATTTTGTGTCATCCGACGGTATAAGAATGTCCAAGTTAGGTAATCAACTGCATCTTGTTTATTATCAATGGTTTTGGTAACAATTTCAGCATTAAAATGATCATGAAGACAATGATCGAGATGGCTTTCAACTGGCAATGGCTCATATAAAAACTTCATGAAAAAGTCTTTCTTCGAACTTTGACACAAGAGCACACATTTTCCATCGTCATCAATGGTAGGCCGATTTGCTCGTCCAACCATTTGCAGCACATCGGTTATGGAATAATCTTCATATGTGTGAATTTTTCCATTATAATATTGTGTATCCATGATAACAACCAAATGGGCAGCAAGCGACAAACCCCAACAGAGGTTTCTCGAAACAACAACAACCTGAATAGCTCCACTTTCAAAGAGTTGGCCAATTATTTTACTGTCTGTTGCATTCAATCCTTCATGCAAATATGCTACTCCATTACTTATAGTTTCTTTCAAGGTTTTATCTACAATTTTATCAACAAATGGTTGAATATCTTCATCTGTGCAATGTAGGAAACGAGCAGGTTGAGCTTCAGAAGCACAGTAAGTAAGAATATCAATGGCTGTTAAACGAGACTGTTTACGAGATGGCACAAATACAATGACAGGTTTTCTAGGTGACAGTCTAGTTATAGCTTGATAAACAGGTTTACTCATGGCAAGCAATCGTGATGCATTGTGTGTTATATTAAAACCCTGGATGTGGAGTTCAAGCTGGACAGGTCTAACATTTGGTGGGAAGTTAAAAGTTGAATTTTGATTACAACCAAGCCACTGAGCAACATCTTTTGCATTAGCAAGTGAAGAGCTCAAAGCTACAATCCTGATTGGCTTTTCAATTTGGGATGATATGTATCTCATTCGAGAACAAATGACTTCAAGTATAGGACCATCCTCACCTCCAATCAACTGTAGCTCATCAACAATAAACAAATTAATATTCTGAACATTTTTTCGTTGCTTCCATCTTCTTGAAAGAACATCCCATTTTTCTGGTGTACTGATAATTATATTACCTCTGGCTAGAAGTTTTAAATCTGTACCAGTTTCTCCTGTAAGGATAACTACTTTTTTACCCATGGCGTTAGCAAACTTAGCAGTCCAATCAGCATAAATTATATCAGCAAGTGGTTCCTTTGGTGTCACATAAACACACCGGCCATCTGGATTTTGAGACAGTAGACGCAAGACAGCAAATTCAGCACATATTGTCTTACCACTGCCTGTAGGGGCACCAATAAATACATTGTCATCACTATTGTAGACCGAGTTAAATACTTGAGTTTGAATAGGATTGAAGTAAGGAAATTTATCTTTGTAAAGCGATTCAAAGAAAGGATTTCGTAAAGCTGAAACAGGAAGAGGTTGCAGGTCCAATAGCTCAGTAGGTGGTGGATATTTTTCTGGTAAGATGAGGTGGCGGAAAGATACTGGCAACTGAGTTTCGGAGCCTATCCATTGATCTGAAACTATACGAATAAAGTATTGGGGTGGAAGAGGCTCAAAAACAGGAACAAAAAATTTAACAATGTGTTCATCTTGACAAAATTTACTTTTAAGGAGAAAGTACTCATGATGAAGAATAACTTCACTGTCTACGTCTTCAACAAGGATCCAAAATGCCTCAGAACTTCCATGAACTTTTTCATCCCACTGAAAATCTGGTGTTATAGTTAATTCTACTCGCAAAGTTGCTCGAGTAACAGGTTGGATGTGAGCAGAAAGTTCCAACTTAGGAAATTGGTGAACATATTTATGGACAGTTTTGCCCAATTTGGGCATTCTGAGAAATTCACCAATTTCATTCGGCCCAAGATCATAAAGGCGTTCAAATGGAAAGTTCTTCTTTTCAATTTTTTTTATAACTTCATCAGGAATCTTTTTAAACTGACGTAATGGTGACATGGATTGCCACATTCTTCGTTTAATCATCTTGCACAAACTCAAAGCTTTGTCAGTTAACTGAGCCCAACCACGATGCAAAACAATTTCAAATATTGCTCGCATCAGACGATCTGCACTTTGAGTAATGTAAATCATATCAGCCATCAATGCAAGACCTTCAAGTTTTAGTTGAGATATATAAGCCTGCAGTAATACATTAACTTTAGCACTGGGTTCTTCAATGCTTTCTTTGATTGGTATAGGGACTCTTTCCATAAGTTTTTGCAATTCTAGTTTTTCCTCTTCTCGTATAGTCAAATTTTTAAATTCACTAGACAAAGAAAATACTCTGAACAATTCAATCTCACTCAATGTTTGTTTGAGTAATTGAGTATATACAGTCATAGTTTCATAAGTAATGTAATAATGACTTGCAATTCTACCAATTTCTGTAACTTGGAAACCTCCAGCCTTTTTATCAAACTTACATAAGTTACTTTTATCAAGTAAAGTAGCAGCAGTATAAATTAAATCAGCACGGTGTTTTTCCAAAAGTTGATCTTCAGAAGTATCATGGATACCATAAAGATTTGGACTTCGCAACATACGAATGTACAAGTATGTATATCCAAGCCAAGTGACAGCTTCCTTCATATTCTGAATGTTTCCTAAAACAATTTCAGCATTAAGCATATCAGGAAGTTTGCTTATTAACTGACTTTCTACAGGAAGTTGTTGATTCAATAGGGACAGATAATACTGCAGTTCACTGTGATTTGTTATTAATATACCCTCACCTTTGGTATCATACTGAGGTCTTCCAGCTCGCCCAAGCATCTGAAGAACATCCAATGCTCCTAACTCAACCCAACGACCTTTTTCAGGGCTGTAAATCTGAGTTCCTTTAATAATTACTGTATGTGCAGGTAAATTCACACCCCAGGCCAAAGTAGCAGTGGATACTAAAACTTGTATATGCCGATCAGCAAATAAATCTTCTACTAGAGTACGATCCACACGACTCATTCCTGCATGATGGATAGCAAATCCATACGGCAATAAATCTTTTAATTCTAGATTTTTTACTTGATTTGCTTCTGTTTCTAAGACAGCAGTAGATGCTGATCCACCGCGTAGAAACTGGCCAAGAGTATCCTTTTCTAAACACATATCACGAATTTCTCGAGCAGTTTTACCTGTTTCTTTTCTTGAATGAACAAATATTAAAACTTGATTTTTTCCAGCATGTTCCATTACTTTTTCATACAAAATCTCTTTCATCAATACAAAACGTTTAATAGGTTTCTTTTCTGTAATACCAATATATTGCTGTTCTAGAGGAACTGGTCGAAAACTATTATCAAAATAAAACAGTCCAGCCGCAGGAGTTACTCGTAAAAAGCTAGCAACATCTTCATAATTTGGAAGGGTGGCACTGAGACCAACAAGTCGTACTTCTTCCTGTGTCATTTCAATGTTGCGAATGGTTCTTGCAACCAATGCCTCCAAGACTGGACCTCTTTCATCATGTAGAAGATGTATTTCATCAAAAATCATTAACCTTACCAGCTGAGTATATGTTCTTTCACCTCCTTTCCTAGTTACAATATCCCATTTTTCAGGTGTACAGACAATGACTTGAGTAGCATTTATCTGCTCTCTAGTAAGTTGGTGATCACCTGTTAATTCTGATACTTGAATATTGTAAGAGCTCAAACGTTTGCTGAAGTTTCCCACCATTTCCTGTACTAAGGAACGCATGGGAGCAACATAGATAATTTTGAATTCATCTGCATTAATTGTACCATCAGAATTTATGTGTTTGCCAATTTCTCGCATCATGCATAATAATGCAACATTTGTTTTACCAGCTCCTGTGGGAGCACAAAGCAATAAATTTTCATCAGTTTCCAAAGCAGCTTTGCTAAGTCGGCTCTGAATACGATTTAAACTTTTATAACCTTCAAAGGCAGGTTGAACATATTTTGGTAATTTTTCAATGGCCACCAAGGATTCATTTGCATCAAATGGTTTTGGCTTTAATGCAGGTACATGAATTTCTTCATAACCACGTCTTTGTTTCCGGAAGGAACCGTCTGGCAGTTGGCAACGTTTGTTAGCCATAAAATGACTGCCATGAGAAAAGGAGATATCTTCAAGATCTAAAACACGACACTGCTGAAGTTGTGGTATGCTCTCACCATCAATATCCATTGCTTCAATATCTGCATCAACTCTTGCTTGGCGAACTTGAGCCCTACGTTCTCTTTCTTCTTGTATTATATCTTCTTTGTCAGTATTTTCCAACTGACGTAAAATTTTCTCTAATTCTGGATCATTCTGCATTTTTTCTTTTAATTTTGACTTTTCAGCTCCACTTTGCAAAGATGCAAGCAAGGAACAATACAAAATCATTTGACGATGCTGACGCAGGACTTTTATAAATTCAAACTGATTATAACCTAATAATAACACCAATTGATTTTCAACATCACGATCATCTACTGCTGTTTTGAGAATTTCTAGAACTTCTCCAGCTTTTGTTTGAGCAATCACAGGGTCATCATAAAATTTACTCAATTTTCTCTGTAACCAATATGCATCAATATCTCGAGGATGTAGTCCTTTGCCACTTTTACCCAAAGTATCTTGACCTGTACCCAAATTCGTCGCATGTAAAGTACTATCAACCATAGCTTCGTCACCTTCATTCTCATCGTTTGAATCTTCTTCTTTCACCTCTCCACATATATCTTCTTCTTCATCATCAGATTCTTCAAACTGCACATTAACACCATATGTTTCATCAATATTGTCCTCAGTAGTTTGAACTTTATCATCAACACCATAATCATTTATCTTTTTACAGAGATTAACCAACACTGCATACCTCTCCTGGGCTAATGTTCCTAAAAGACTTTCGGTTTGTCGTCTTCTTTCTTTGTCATCACGAATTCTTTCATTTTTCAGAACCGCAAGAACTTCATCTGCTGCTCCACAAAGAATATCTCTAGGCTGATCACCTAAAGCTTCTTGTATGAAACTCAATAATACTTCGTACGTTTGTTTTGTCTCGGCTGTTTTGGGTCGATATAAAATACCAACCATATCTTCAATGCCTTCAGAGAGCAATGTCTGCCCTTTAAGTTTCGAAAAATCATATTTGGTTTCATCACGTTTCACACGCTTTGCTTTTTTCTCTTCGGTTTTAGCCGGCTTAGTTCTCTGGTACCGATCACCCATGCGGGTTCCGTCCAACTTTCCAACAAGAGATACAACTTCACCTGTAGCTTCATCTCTTGGTCGTCTTTCAATTAAACGAGTATCAGCTTGTAAAACTAAATTAGAATTAGCTTTATACTCAAACTGCAGCGATCGTGCCGCAGCATCCGCCATTTTTTCGAAATAAAGTTAGTATGTTGATATTTTTCAGAAAGGAAAAATATTAAGTTGAGTTGTTTCATGAGAAGCCAAAGCTATTATATACATTTTTAACATTTAATAATATTTTACGCACTAATATTAAAAACTTATAGCCAGAGAAATTTTTATTGATGCAAATAAAAAACTCTTCCCAGTTAAAAACTTGACAAACTTTAAAAAAAAATATTGGGGTGGGTATTATTCACGTTGTTGTTGTAATTGTGACTTATGGCACTTTACAAGTCCGCTGACAGAGTATTATTCATCAACTGTTGAACTCAGAAATAACATGTTTATTTATTTGTCTATTACCGGTTTCCATTTTGTTATTTGTTTTTTCATATAAATAATTCTGTATTTTTAATGGAATTTTAAAACTAGGATGGAATATAAAAGTAACTATGAAGAATTTTTAAATCTATATTTGCATCTGTAATTCTATAATTGCATCTGTTTATTCTGTAATTTATTTATTTCAAAGTTTATTATTTTTTTTTCTTTCAGAAAATTTATTGGAAAATGTGCATTTCGGTTTGAAACTACCTGCTAATGAATCACAATCTTCTCTGATTCGCGGGAACTACCTTTATTACCATTACAAATGTGATGGTTTCAATGATGTGGTAATAAACTTTAAAAATAATATATTTTATGAAATGTTTTCACTTTCATATAAAATTTTATAAATGACTTGCTTTTTAATCATTTATCATCTTTAATGTTTTGAAAATCGAACTTCTCCTGTGATTATTTTTAAAAAAAAATCTCAATCTTCTATTTGTTAAAAATAAATTTTATTCAATGCTCTCTATAAAATTTTATTTGAATAAAATGTAAATATTATGCATTTACTATAAATAAAATATGTTTAACAGAAAGTTATAATAAATATATTCTCATTAAGTGATTGTGTTTTTGAGTTATATTTTTGCTTATTTTCTATTGCAAATTTTAAAATTAATCACATGCCATTGGTTGCAAAAGACCCTCTTACTGTGCAATCTTTCATAATTAATTACTGACATACAGTTAATACATGAATACTAAGAATTATTATACATTGAATATTTTTAAAATTTTGGTGTCTAGAAGTAATAGTCAAAAAGTACTTTTGAAATAAATTAAGATAGTATTTAATAAAAAAAATTTCATGTGTGAATGTTTTTTAAAGCAGGTTGACCTTAGGAAAAATTTTCAATTTTTTGAAATTTATAGATATTCACACTACTTGCTAGCGATTGATTACCATAAAAAAAAAAAAAAAAAAAAAAAACTTACCAAAGACTGCATGCTGATACTCCTTTCATAATTTAAATCAGATTATGTTTACCGAAGGCCTTATGTTAATTTGAAAGTATTATTTAATATTACTGAGTATTAAAGAATATAATTTACATATCTTAAACCATTGTTAGTTAGTTATTCATTCCTTTTTATTTGATGGAAAAAATATTGCTGTATTGGTTATTGAATTGCTCATTTTACCCAAAAATTGCTTTTGTACTGCTTTATCTTTCTTAGTTGCATATGAGATATATTTCTTATGCAACTGTATTGCTTAAAATTCAATTAAAAAAGACAAAATGTTTAGATATTAATAAATAATTTGTTTGCTTACCAGAATTTAGATAATTGCTATTTGTACTGCAAATTATAAAATAATGGTAGTTTCCTCCATTTTTTTATTGATTGATTAAACATTAAAGTAAATATAAAGCATTTATTGAACAAGATACATCAGTTTGTCCTACAGTTATATTTTGCATATTTTACAGTTGTCTTTTGCATCACTTCAATTAAAGCAGTTTTTATTCAGAAATATTTTCTTTTTAACCTCTCGAATTAAATTATTTTTTAACCTATCTCAAAAAATTAAAAAGATTCTCTTCAGTATTTCATCAGTTAAATCCACGAAAATAGTATCTGGCATTCAAAATCTGCCCTGCAATTTATTTATAATATATACATTATTTCTTATTAAGTTTGAGCAATTATTACTAAGTATTTTTATATTAAATTTCTTTTTATGTTGGTTTATTAGTTTTGAAAATGTTTATTTAGTATACCAACTTTATAGGATGAAGATGACATATTGAAATACTTTTTTAATTCTGTTGAAGTTATGAAAAAGTATTGTAAATAGTTTGAATATTAAATTACTTATACAAATTTTTTTCAGGGAATAATTTATGTACACTGAATATAGTAATATGCAATATAATGAAAATATGTTTTATAAAATGAAGAGCTCGCAAATCTTTACATTATTTTTTATATTTATAATTTTGTAAACTAGTATCTTTTTTGGAGAGTTTTAGAAAATAGCATGCTAATCTGGATATAACTTAGATCTGGTAATATCATTATGCAGTAAAGTCTAATTACTGAATAATAATTAGAAATAATAGTATGTTTAGATTTCTGATTTAATTAGCAAGTACACAAGTAATTAATTATTTATCATAAATGTTAAAGTTTCATTAATTGCTTGTTTATAATTGTATCCTGAATTTTAAGTAACATGAATTCTTTATATTAAATCATTGTCTGATATGCAGTATATTGTTGGTATTAAATTCTCTGCTTGTTTTTGTACATAAAAAAATTTGATGTCAGAAGAAATTTAATTATTAAAATTTAGTTTTAATTTTTTTATAGAGCTGATGTTAAAAATGGTTTTATTTCGCTATAAATATTAGATGTATTAGAATATATAGTCGCACCTATCTTTTAATTTTAGGGCTGGGGTTGTGGTTACAGAACATTGCAAACAATTTGTTCTTGGGTAAAAAATCATTTTGACATTCAAGATAGCAAATCAGCTCCAGAGGTAATTTTTGTATTTTCTTATTATATCTTGCTTTATTTAATTACTGTTGCAAACTATAAAAAGAATTATTAAAATATTCATTATTTGTGTTCAGTAGGTACCATCTATAATTGAACTGCAGAAAGCTCTGGTTGAGATTGGTGACAAAAATGTCTCATTCATAGAGTCAAGGGAATGGATTGGAAGTGTAGAAGTTTCATATTGTCTGGATTATTTTTACAAGGTTAGATTAAAAAATTTGGTTGAATTTTCATGGTGTATTGATATTTAGGTTGAGTTATATTTCATTTTTATTGATATGTACATGCATTCTGAATCCATTCAAGTACCTGATTTATATTTTCAAGTTTTAAATGTAATTAACCATATTTTTTAAGCAAATCTGAGTATTAAATGCAATGATGTGTTAAAAATGATGAAATTCATAATAGACAAAGCAAATAGTACAAATTGAAATGGAGCTTTAATTGTTACTCATTAATGAAGAGCAAATAATGTTAGCTATGAATGAATATTTGACATATGTCTTTTTTTTTTGTGGAATCAGCTTTTTAATTAACCTTCTTTAATTAATTCAGCTTTTTAATTAACCTTCTTTAATTAATTCAGCTTTTTAATTAACCCTTCTAAGGATAGTCAAAACTTAGTAGTTACAGCCATGTTACTAATGAGAAGTTAAGGTATGATCATAAATTGTTATATTGAACTATGAATAGTTTATTTTAATTTCTAATTAAAATAAATATTGATGTCTATTTCTTATTCAAAAAATCCATTGAATTGTCTAGTGAAAATTGTAATGCAAATTTTGTAGCATTATTGTTTTACTTAAAATTCTTTTAAGATTTTGAGGCTCTCTTGTGTATTCTGTTTGATGTAATATAGAATTTACTCATTTAAATATAATAAGTATTTATTTTTTCAGCTCGACAAAAATTTTAAGGACATCTTTTATTTATTTTTCAAATAGAAGGAAAAATAAATTACAATTTTTTAAAAACAAAATGTATTATGATATCTGTTTTGCTCCTGAACTACATTAAATTGAAAAGTTTTTTAAATATGTTTCAACATAAATTTTTAATATATGCTATTTAAAGATCGAATGATCAACTTATCTTTCATTTATTTTTCAGTCAATAATAATATTCCTTATTCACATAATTTATTTCTGTATGGCAATTATAATAAAACTTGTCACTATTCTTCTTTTAACTTAATGCTTTTTTAATTATAGATTCCATGCAGAATATTGCATTGCAGAAATATCCAAGAATTGCAAAAACATGGAAGTGACATCTTTGATCATTTTATACAGCATGGAAGCCCTGTTATGATGGGTATGCAATTTTTTCAGTATAAAAATATTTTTACTAAATTGATTAAAATAGTATAATACTCAAAATGTAAAAAGGATTGTAAAAAATTTAACTATCAAATTGTGTATAAAATACATTTATATTCTATTTTTAATGCATATTGAAATAAGAAATAATTATTTAACCTAAGAATACTGTGAATTTTATTAACATTGGATTAGAAGAAGTATAATAGAGTAGTAGATAAATTATAGGCATGCTCAATACTCAATATTCTTTGGTGACTAGTTTGCTTGGCTAGATTACTGATTTTTTAGGCTGTTAAATAATTAATATGGAATGCATTTTATAAAAATAAATTTTCCTTATTATTTGATGTGATTGAAAAACATGAATTCAGTTGAATCAGTATATTGCAGATTAAAAAGTGTATATATGCAAAATAAAAAAGAAAAAAAAAAAAAAAAAGGAGGGGGAGTTAAAATCCTTCTTTGGGTAAAAAAATTCTTGATTGGCAAACACTCACTATAGAATTTTTTGAAGGTGAATTTGAATTATATCATAACATTAAAAAAAAAAGATTGTGTATCAAATTCAATTAAAAAAGTATTCTTGAAACTAAGGGAGGAAATTATTTATAATTCAAATTGATTTCCTTAAAAAAATAATGCTTTGTTTCTTGTAAAATAATTGCTTTGGAAGATATTAACATCAATTTTCATTGGCAAATCTACCAATTGTTAGACTAAACTTTCTGTTTGAAGCCATTTTCTTAATTTCTTTTATATCTTTCTTCCATCTGACTAAATGGATTTCTTGGAGGCACAGTGAACTCCCTCCATAACATCCTTACTCCATTAATTAGTTAAGCATAGCAATAGATTCATGCAGCAGTAAAAACATTCAATGAAGTAAGCTAAAGTTCTTATGATGGTTTGTTTACATTTGACTGTTATTTGACACTATGTAATAAATATGATTGTAATAAGAATGATTTCTTTGCCACATACATTATCTTTTAATATATAATGATTGTTCATTCGAATAGCTGTACAATCATACTGTTATTAAAGTAAGTTTATAGATTTTTTTCAATGATTGGAAAATGTTGCTGTTCTTAATTTACTAGAGAAAAGGATTAAGTGTAGATATGTGGTTATATTAGGTATAGATATTTATATATTCTTCAATGCTAAACAGAGCAAGAAAAATTGGATGCTTAATTTTTATTTCCATACTTTCCAGTAATTAGATGCAGAACAAAGGCATCCTTCTATTAAGAAAAGTATATATTATGAAAAGATGCTGGATTGGTTAATGTGGTGTTGATAAACATAAGTGTTTCAATTTAATGAAACACTTATTTTTAATGAAACACTTATTTTAAATATATTAAAAATGTCAAAAATTATTTATTAAATATAGTATATTAATACTTTAAACCATTTTATATGGATCAAAGAGATTTCTAATGGTATATATTGATTTCTTCATTATGGTTACATTAAAGCACATATTTATGCTGCAATTTTCAGGTTACTTGGATTAGCTCCAAAATCACATTTCCAGTATTTTCTCAAACACTGACATGTTACAATATCTTTAGGAAGATTTCAACTATTATATTGATCTTTGATAATTCTTCAAAAAAAAAAAAAATGAAATGTTTTTATTTTTTATGAGGTTTTATTTATTTGCATAGTTGTAATACTTTTTGGCATATTAAAATGCAATTATTATATTTTTACCTACCCATAATTGGAAACAGTGTTATAAAATATGTATTAAAATGACATCTTTATAATACAACTTTTAAATTTTTTTCCATTGGTTTATAAAGAAAAATGTTTCAATCTAATGGTATTTAAAACTTAAATATATTAAAAATGTGAAAAAAATTTCCCCATTTTAACATTTTAAGTGAAATTTATAATTTCTGTAGGAATTAAATAAACTAATTAAATTTAAATGCTTAAGAATAATATATACATATTAATTTTAAAGACTGTATTTTATATGTTTTAAGTATAAAAGAGCTAAACAAATGAATTTTATTTTTTTATGCTATTAAATTATGTCAAGTTTTCTTATTTTGCTTTGTTCCCATGGAAGTAATTTTTAATTGTTAATTTTTGGTAGGTGGAGATAGAGACTGTTCATCAAAAGGAATATTAGGTATTGCTGAGACAAATGATGGAACTTTTCTCCTAATACTGGTATTTGTTGTTAATATTTTATAGAATTAAGAACATAAGTACATTTTTTTAGAACTTCTGTTAAAAAAGTGGGAATTGACAGTTTGTATATACTTTTAATGGAATACTGATAATTATATCAAATGCTATTATTCATAGATTTAGTAAATAAATCCAATTTTAGAAGAAAAAAAAACCCTCAAAAATTTTAGTTTTAATTTGTTAAATTTAAATTAAATCTAACTAAAATTACTTTTATTTATCATTAGATAATATATTTTATAATATCTACATTTATTTTGACTTTCAATAATTATTTTTAATCTGAAAGTAGTGCAAAAATTCTTAGTTGCAGGAAGTATTAAATATTTGTAATTAATATCTAAAATAAATTCCTGCTGAATTAAAAAAAAAAAAAAATCAGGTTTACTCAAAAATGTTTGAACAAAGCAAAAAATTAAAAAGAAATCATTTTACTTATTTGCACAATGTGACTTTTAATTCATAAAGAAGGGGTGAGGAATATAAGCTGGTATCAAATGATTGTAATCATTATTGTTTTAAATTTATAAAAAAAGAGTATTAAGTACGTAACTCCAAAACAAAGAAAAAATACTAAAGATAAGCAAATTGAATTCTAGATTATTTCAAGTGTAATATAATTCATCTAAAATTCTTAGAATAATTAAAGTACTTTCTTCTTAAAATTTTATTATTAATTGTCTTTCATGATTTGATTACCATTATTACTTTTATGATTGTATTTATTTCATTAGTTTGAAGACATCTTAATAAATCATTAGTTGACTTTTTTTTATGAGAACATAACATAAAAGATGAATAAATTATTGTATAATCTTTTTAGTATGGTTTTATGTTTATAAATTTACTTCAGTATGCCCATAAAAATAATTGTTATACCATTGTTTTAATTTAAATGTCATTCTTAAAAATTTTTTCTTTAAATTTCACCCAATAAACTATTATTTGGTTCTTAAATACAAAAAACAACTAAATATAAATTTTCATCTAATTCTTTATTTAAATTAAAAGTAAAAAATTATCATTAAAAATTTTAATTAACATTAAAAAATTATCAATCCTTTATATAAAAAATTTAAATATGGCATTTTTTTAAATATTGCTTTATTTTGGCAAATTTATTATTTAATTATGTATCAAAATAATTCATTAATATATTAATTTATTATTTAATTTTGCTGTTTGTATTGATTGTATAATTTCATAGATTTTTGAAGTAATTTATAGTATTCACCCGAATAGCTACTTAATTACGTTATTTTCAAACAGACATAATCATTTCATTTATATATAAATACAATTCATTAAAAAAATATGAATACTTAAAAAATAAATTGCATATTATTAATTAAGATGCTTTTTTTATTGATGATTATAAAATGTCTTAATATATAATTTTGGCAATTGAATTTAGTGGATCCTCATTTAGAATTTTTATAGGATCCTCATTTTTCTGGACCGTCTGCAACTCAAGAAAAATTACAAAAAGAAGGTTGGATAAAATGGCATAAAGTAAATGATTTAGATTCAAGTTCTTTTTATAATCTGTGTTTTCCATTAATAAACATTTAAATCTTCTATATTATGATTTCACATTATATTCCTAAACTTTTTTTTTTCTTCATATTGCAAATATGACTATAAAGAAAAGATGCACTCATCATCATGTAAATTTCCTAAAAACTTGGAATTTTATATTGCTTATACTTTTCAAATTCACCTATTACTTAACTTAATAAATAATGTAAATGTTAAGTCCAATGCATGGAAAGATGTGATGTAAACACATACATGAAATTTATTTTGTATTACTCAAATACCAAAATTAAAGGTAAAAATATTATTAATCAGCACAATGTTAAACTTTGTTTAACACATTAATGGTCATACATCTTAGTTATATAATGCATTTCTGATTGAATGCAATGTAATAAATAATAAATGATTAAGATATTTAATTCCCAGATTTAAAAATAATAAAAGTTAAGATGTTATTTAATGCTTATAATATATATAATCTGAAATACAGATAATGATCAAGACTTGCATAGCAGGTATATTATAAACGTTTAATTTATTTATGAACCACACCAAATACTGTTAATCAATACTGACACAAAGGAAATTACCAGTAAAAGAGGTTGTATAGTCTACTGACACACATCATAACATATTAGCTTTTGTTTTGTAATATGAAATAAAATGTGCCGAATTATTGTAATAACAAAAATTTAACCCATATCAGTAGAGAATGTATCTTATATTTTAGCAGCAAGATCATAGCCAGAAATATAAAAATAATAATTTATATTAGATATCAGGAATTTTTATAGATATCAGGATTTTTATAGATTTGATTTTACATGCAAACATCTCTCTTAAAAAGCAATTTCCTCCTTAACTTTCTTTATGGTTGCTTTTATTATTATGTACTAAATTTTGTATGCATTCAAAATAGTACATTTCCTAAAAGCTTAGTTTAAACTACACACATTGTAGTAACTAATCAATTTTATCAAGTAGTTGTTTACAGGGATTCTAGTTTCTTCAGAAAAATATTTTGTGATATATAATAATACTATTTTGGAAGCCTTACACCATTCTGTTCATTTTACTATGCATTTTCTGTCTGCTCTGATAAAATTCATAAAAAATGGATACACTGTGCTATTGCTAGCCTGTAAACAATTTAACCTAATTTTCTTATCTAAAATATTATAAAATTTGTCATTTTTCCTTCATGTTAATATATTTTAAATATAAACCATTTACATATTCTTCTCAGAATTTTGTATAGATATCATTTGTTTTCCTAAAATCTGCTTTGTTAATAATGATTTGTGTTGAGGACAGAACTTTCTACACATTTTATTTACTTTATATTAATATTGATTGTAATTGAACTTGTAAAACAAACAAAATATCTGTAATTTTGGTAGCAATTTTTATTATTAACTTTAGTGTTCTTCCAGAATTCTTGTTTATTATTTTTGATACATTTAACACTTGTTCAGGATTCTTGCATATCTTTATTTTCTTGTTGGAAAACAAGCTTAAAAAATATTTTTAAACTGATTAAATGTAGAAAAAATTTGGCATCATTGAAAATATAATTTTTTTTTGAATTTTAAGATGATGGGAAAAATCATTTTTGTACTGTAATAAGTACAACCCAAATACATATTACAATACAAAAGGATTAAATTTTCTGTAATTGGAAGTTATTGAAGAAAAATGTCAAAGTTTTGCTTTGTTAGAATTTCACTCTGTGGTGTATATTTTCACCCTCCAATATATTATATATATATATGCGAAATTTGATAGATCTGAATCAAATGGTCTAGCCTGTAAAGTGCAACCACCGACATTCATCTTATTATAATTAAAAATTAAGGTAATCTGTAGTAATAATATTGAAATATTTCATAACTTACAGAATTCAATTTATTTAAATAAACTAATTGTAACATTGTTTCTTTTGATTGAAATCAATGTGGAATACCATTTAAAAAAAACATTTTTTGTATATTTATAAAATGATATATATAATTTTTATCTTTCTTTATTGGAAATTGAAATTAAGAAAATCAGAAATCTCACTGTGTTTATATTTCTCAAGTATACCATAAAAGAAAAATGCACTATGTATGTAAAAATAACCTCTTAATACATGCAGGAATAAATAATGAAATAACAGATATTGCAGATATAATTTAAAGTTTTATTTAATAAATACATACAGTAATTCTAACAATAAAAATAAATATTTGGCACTTAGACAAATATTTGAGATTAAAACAAAAATGTGCTTCAAACAAAATTTCATTTGGAACTAATCACAGAGACAACTTCAAATGCATCTGTTACAAAAGCAAAAATAAATACACTGTTCATGAGAATTTAAGTTACTAAAAAAATCTAATAAATTATGAACAATAAATTAGTAATGAATAACAATGAACAAGCAATTGAGAATACAAAAGCAAAACAAAGCATAATCATCTAAAAAATTAATTGCAAAAATATCAACTTGACTAGAATAATTGCTTTATAAATGCAATGTGAGACACAAGTTACAACTCTGATATCATTGTTACAACAATATAAATTTTAAATTTATATGAACTTAATTCATATAATTTTTGCATATGTCCATCAAGATCTTTGTACTTTTAAAAAGAGTTTCACATTACACAAATAAAATTTAAGATGTATACCATTTTGGTATAATTACAAATAGATGAATAAAGAGGGATAATAATTATTTAGTTCATACAATACATAAAAATTCAAAAGAAAACAGATTTCTGTAAAACTACATATTAAGATAAAAGTAAAATTAGTCAATAAGACATTTAGAATTTAAAGAACTCATGAGAATTTAAAATATTAAATAGGTTAAACAAAATCTGCCTAAATAACATTAATTAAAAAAAGCAAGGAGTTTAATAAATTATAAGCATTATATTGAAAAACATTTTAGATCTTTACATAGAATACAAACTGCTTAAAAGCAAATTGATGTATAGAAATTCAAACAATAGTTGATACATATTCATATATCTATGAAGTTATATTGCATTTAAAATGAGATTATTAGAATTTTTTTAAAAACAATTTCAATGAAAAGAAGGAACCTTGTTATTTCTAGCAACAGTATAGTATATTTAGTATACTGTAAAAATAAATACAATTGGGGGGGGGGATACTCAAAATTATTTTCTTAAAACATACACATTAAAAAGTTTAAGTACAAAACTTATGTATGCAAAATATTTTCTTTTATTTAATTAATAAATCATTTTTTAAACAAAAATTATTTGTTAGGTAACATATAATTATTTCCATTTGAAGTTATTTGTTAAATTTATTTAGTATAAATAACTACTTAAAAACATACTTTGGTTAAAATTAAAAGCTAATGCAATGAGCATGAATGATAAATAATTGTGAACCAATGCAAAAAAGCTTTAAAACTTTCCTATTTTTAACAACTATCCATATACAATAATAATTTTTATGAAAATACTGCACGCATATAAAAGTGTCTTAGAAATTGAACACATGTAACTTGCTTAGCAAGTCAAGGCACTAATACTGCCCTGAGCATAACACACGTCTAAAATTACAATACTAAGTAAATTATTCATTTGTGTGTGTTTTTTTTTTGAAATTATGAAATATTTTATTGGCATTTCAATGTCATTCTCAATAAAAGGAAATACTCAACAAAAACTTATTTAGTACATGCATTTGATTTCAAATTGTTACTTTAAAGTTTTTTTTTAAAAAATGTTTTAAAAAACAATTTCAAAATAGGATCCTGAATTTAATTTTATGTTCATTACAAAAGAAATAGATTATAAACTGGCCTATTGTATTACCCAAATTATAATTAACTGGTTTATTTTATTTTTTTAAAATTTTTACTTTACTGTTCTTATTTGCAGAAGGAAATGAAGTTAATTTTATTTTGTCACATTGCTTTCTTTAATATTTAGCCAATAAATGAATTGGTAGAGACCAGAAAAATTTTCCCAATGGTCCAGGAAAATGTTTTAGGCAATATTGAAAATATGATACATTTGGAAGCCTTATTCCATGAACTAATAAATAATTTAACATACACTGTTTTTGAATTATTTAAAAAAATAATAAATGCTTAAATTTTGCTCAAACTTTTAAAATAGAACTTTTATGTTGTCATAAAATAATCAATTTTAAAATGTTTTTATATATTTCAAAGTTTAAATATTGTATATAAAGTTGATGTCAAAATTTTAACATCAACTTTTCACTTCAAAGGCAATAAAATTTAAAACTGAAGAGGTAATTTTCTAATACTGCCTTTAATCAAGACTTCTTAAACAGCAGGTTATGATCCTTATTGGATCATATAATACTAGGTTTGCAATTTTCATCTGTTACAAATTTCAACATATGTAAGCAAAAAAATGTTTTTAAAAACATCTTGACTTAAAAAAAAAATGTAGAATTGAAATCTATTATTCTTTTGAGATAGCATTTGTTTTGCCTTTTGAAATTGGCAAAGACAAACACTATAGTGAAATGTCATCAAAGGGTTCCTAATACAAATATTTCACTTGATAGATTGGGTTATCATTTTAATGACCACATTAAAGTAGATTTCATCAATTATAATAATTATATGAGACTTAATTTTCCAATTTGGGACATTTTACTGACAAAAAGTTCAAGAAATCCTGATTTAAATAACTTATTTAGTCAAGTACTTAGAAATACAAAAATACTTCAATGCTATAAATATGTATATTTTCATGGTGCTCCTTCAGTATGTTCTGTATTACCCGCAGCAGGTGGCAGAACAGTTTTAGGTGGGAGAAATCCTTTCCACATCTTGTTTACTTCATCAGGTAAATGATGTTGCCAACTCTTTAAGTAATAGCGAGTATATTTACGAAGTTGCCTAAATTTACAGAAAGTAGCTTCTCCATCACTTACTTGCTTTGTTTTCACTAAAAAGCCATTCTGCTTGAAAGTATCTTCAAGCTTTTGCTTAATGACAGATCTCTGGTTACGTCTACGTGTTCTAGACTGAGATTCTTTTATGAGAGATTTATGAACAGAAAATGGCATGTTGCTGGCTGAAGAATGACCAGCATTCATATTTAGAGAAGGATATGAATTTTTGATTCTAATTTGCTTGGCATTCAATGCCAAACTTAACTTGCCATTAATATTGGTCATTTCTTGCGATACCTTTCCAACTGGGTTAGGAAAAGGTTGTCTGATATTCACATTATTTATGGAAGGTGACAGAAACATTAATGGTGTTTGATTTTGAAGCAGACTACCAAGAGTAGAAGAGTTCTGAAAGATGTTATCATTTGGAGAATAATTAGAATTTGTGCTAGTTCCTGAGATAATATCATTATGGGTTTGTAAAAATGATGTGCCATTTGTCAATGAGTTTAAATAATTCTCCATATTTTCCTCAGAAGAATGTTTAACTTCATCATTTTCAAATTGCATGTCAGAACTTTCAGGTACACATTTTGCAGAAAGATCTAAAGGCACTCCTTCATTTTCTTCCATTATGGATAAGTACTGTACATAAGGCACAACCCTCCTTGTTTGTAGAGGTTTTCTTCGATGCTTCTGATTTGGACAAGGAGATTTAGCAGAACCTTCAGTTCTATCACAAGTGTTGTTTTGGTTTTCAGAAACTTCAGGTCTGTCAAGTAAAGAACTTAATACAGAATTCAGAGAATCTTTCTTAGAAGTAGCAGATCTTATTCCATTTTGAATTTTACCAACATTCATAGATTCATTTAAATCTTTTGTAAAGGTGGCAGTATTTGGAAATGAGTTACATTGCAGACTTAAACTAAAGTCATAAGGATCAATATTATCGTTAGAAGTTGTACTACTATTTGATTGATGATTTTTGAGAAAATTTGACATAGTATTTTGCTTTGCTGCATTGTCTGTCCTTAATCGTACAGTGGAATCAGATTTTACTGTAGACTGTTTGCTAGTAACAACTGGAGAATCACTTGAAGAATTTTGAACACTTTGAGACCAGTTAGAAATAGTAATTTGTTTTGTTCCATGTTCTTCTTTCAATCTACATTCTGAATGAACTTTCCATTTTGTTCTGAGGTAGCCATTGTCTTTTTCAGAAGTCACACTTTCTGATGGAAGAAAATTGTGGAATTTCAATCCTTTACGTAAATTCTTACGCCCTCGAGTGTGGCACTCTTGGACTGTGTACTTCTGTTTCCTTAAAAATGATGGCTTCATTCCGTAACTCCTTCCTTGTATTGGAGAAAATATACTATATAGATTTCCGTCAGCTATGTGAAACAGCTTCTGAGAGTAGTTGAAATCGTTTTGATTGTCACTGTGAATAAAAGAACATAATTATTAGATTTGAATAGGATTTTTTTAAAAAAGTGATACATTATCTTAAAAAAATGAATACAATTTGTTTCAATAACATGATGATTGAAGAACATAAAATATATTTTGTATTTTAATTCATAGTCAGATGACTTAACATTCTTATGCTTATTAGCACATTGAAGTGAACTGTCATCAAATTGTAAGAAACATTAAGTGCAATTAATATAGGCTTATAGCTCTTCCTCTAAAAAAGCTCAAATGCCATGATTGAAATTACAGCATATAAAAAAAAATATAGAAATGTAAGAAAAGTCACATAGACAATTTTTAAAAGGATTTTTTCGCAATGCAAACATTTATACAAGTGATATTTTTAAAAGTCAAGGAATTAGGTACCATCGTTGTACCAATTAGCTCAACTAAGTGCTACAAACTATTAATGATGGTATAAAAACCATTTTCTTTTATTCTATTAGCTAATAAAATATATAATCCTAATGAAATTCAGTAACTATATATAGTAAAGTTGCTAAAAAAATCGCATATTTTATGACATTGAGTTATTCTTGGCATATTTGGTTACAGTTGTGCCAATAGAAAAGCATGTAAAATTTCTCTTAAAATGTTACTATTAAAAGAAGAAAACAGAATTTTAAAGATTCTAATTTTTTTCAATAATAACCACAAGACTGAAAAACATTCAGAAGATTTGAGTGTTGTAAATCATTCATTTGTAATAACATAACATAAGCAATTAGAATTGACAATATTATCAATACAACTATTTGAAATACAATTAGAATTTTAATAGAAGTTTCTGGGTTTAAATTTCTCATTCAAAAATTTTAAAATTAAAAAAAAAAAAAAAGAAACTATAGATCTAGATTTTTATGTGAATTTCAAATAGTATCCATAAATAATATAGAATTTCAAAGGTTTTGTATAGAAAAATTAATTCAAACAATTATTAGGTCCTGAATTAAACTCTTGATTACACTATTATTGTTTGAGTAAGTTTCCCTAATGCATCAATACTGAAACAATATTTTTGATATAAAAGGATGGAGACATGAGTTAAAAGTAAACAAGCAATATAATTTTTTTTAAAGTTAATTTCTACTTTTGCAAAAATTGAACTCGCATTCTTCACCTTCACATGAAAACATTAAAATCCTTGCATTTTACTTATTGAGCTACTGCCTGTTGATTTCAATTTTCATTAAAAAACTGCTAAAAACTCTATTTAAAGTATTAAAAATTAGTTAAATTTAATAATTAATGAATTAATATTTGAAAAACTATATTAACATCAAGTGTCTGTTGATTTCAATTTTCATTAAAAAACTGCTAAAAACTCTATTTAAAGTATTAAAAATTAGTTAAATTTAATAATTAATGAATTAATATTTGAAAAACTATATTAACATCAAGTGTCATTCACTACAAGTTTAAAAAAAAAATGTATTTGAACTTGAGTGGATGAATAAAAAGCATTTTATTAACGATTGAAAATTTGAACAAAATATATAAATATATATAGGGGGAGTGTGAACTAATAGTAGGAATTGAAAAAAATTAAAAAATACAGGAAGTTCATTGACCAGAACTATATTTAATTTTAAAATTATTTATATTTGTCATAAGAAAAATTAAATACTAATTAATACCATACAATTTTTTAATAATGAAAAATCAAATCTTTATTACACAGTGCTTTTGAATATTTTGCATAAGAATTTCTAATTTTAAATCTATCAATTTCTAAGAATGTGAGCAGATCTGCACATGAGAAAGACTCTACATACTATAATATGCAAGTCTTCTAAACTATTAATTAATTTTTTTTCTCTCCTGAATTAAAGAAATCCATAAAATTGACAATAACTTTTTGTAGATTTTAAACAATCAGGTCTACCAGTCAAATAAATTAATTTGTTAACCACATGCTGATTAGACAAAGGATTGCTCAAAGAACTGAATCTTAGCTCCTTTCATGAGCTCAGAGAAATGAAATCGAATGTTTGAATACCAGACCTATGTTTAAACTGTAACAACAAAATTCACTGAATGACATGGATATTGACTATAAAAATAGAAATCTGTGAGTTGGTCACTGGGTATTCACATTTAAGAGAAAATATTAGACATTTGAGAGAAATTTAAAAAAGAAGTTCTGTTTGTGATAGTAAATCAGAAATGATATCTGAGAATGCAAATTTTGCCTTTTATGGACCTGAACTGATCCAGAAGAAAAAGAGCAGGTTGAACATCATGAGCAACAATTTAATGAACTTTATTGCAATTAAAATACTATTTGTTATTATTAGTATAAATTATTTGACAACTATTATCCTTAGAATTAAAATATTTTGAAATTTATCACTAAGCATTAAGTGCATAATCTGATATTGATAATCAGATTTGAATTTTGGGAATTTTGAAGGAAACTTGATACTTAAATCACAAGAGATATAAAATAATGTTAAGCCATGAGGTTAATAAACTTTAATGATTCCTTTCTATACATGATTACATAAATATAATTAAGCAAGATGATTCAATATAAATATTTATAATTATAAATATGTTTTTCAATGTGAATTTTTAAAATATATTATTATATAATTATAACAATCATCCCCAGTAACATTAAAAATGGGCATTTTCCTCCCTGTTTCTTCTTATTTTATTTATTTTGATTTTTGAAGTTAACGACTAATTAAAGAAAGAAATGTTCTTTTTTTTCAGCAGCAAAAATATTATATGGTCATTATGAATTTCCATATCAATTGATAAATTTTCTATATTTTTATATACTTCAATACAATCATGAGTACAATATGATTTTCAAACATTTTCAGCTTCATAGATGATGTATTTTTAGTAACCAAAACCTTCATTTCCTAAATGGCTATTTTAAGCTAAAGAAGTTACAACACTTCTATCCTCTCTTTCTGATTTTTTATTCTTATCTTAAAAGTCATAAACTTCTTTTTAAATTGGGTTACTGAAACACAAGAAATCTAAAGCAACAATTTTCAAGTTAAGAGATTTTTTTTAAAAAAAGAAGTTTTTATTAGTTTAAAAAAAATATATATACAAGGTATACAATTTCAAGTAAAGCTATCTTTACAAAATATGAAAAGCTTTTTCTAAATAATTGAATTGGTGAGAAGAAGAAGAATACTTGCACAACTTATCATTTGTGTTAATCACATTTTAATAAGATTTAAGATCTTTTAATAATTATTTAAAACTAAAACATTTTTGGGAATAACATAACAATAAAAGGAGGTAAAATTAGTATTCCTCTAATAATCATTTTCCTTTTTTTTTTTTTCAATTAAAAGTAGAAGGGAAAAAAATGCTTTAAATATAAAGGATTTATCAAGATTTTAAAGTACTTACAGAGGTTCAAGACAATTATCTTCAGTATTATAATAACTAGTAGGCTGTTCACAATCCTTAGATGAAACAATCTCCAAATCTGTTAATTCCAATGGCACATCAAGATTATTATTAAAATATGAAGATTCTTGTTTGAAATTATTTGGTGGTGATCGGCTTGAAATGAGATTCTGCTCCCGATTTCTTAGAAGTGCTTGTATACAGCTTTTTGCATTATTCTGACTGACTGAAGGGCCAGGTTCATCAGTGTACATTACAAAAAATCCAGTAGGCTTGCATTGATAACCTGCATAAAAATTAAACTAATTAAAATATTATTTTTAACTAATGATGACATTTAATTTTCCTTACAATTAATAACAATTATATACAGTATGTTATTTATAGTAAAAAAATCAAAATTATTGATATATAAATAAGTACAAAGTTGATTTACTCTTAATAAATTCATAAAACATACTTTTATTATTAAATATTGTAATTTGATGAATATAAGCACCAATATTAATTTAACATGAAAAAATTACTTTCAAACTAAATACTTTAAAATTTTTTAAATGCAGCAAGATAACACTACTTTTTAAATTTAAACAATAATATAAAAAGCAGTAAAATACACAGATATAATTTTTTATCTGTGGATTAAAGAATAACTAATTTCAGATAGCTCCTATTTTTATAAATATTCATACCTCAAATTCAATGTAATATGAAATATTATCAACAAGTTTTGACTAATATAATCAATTAAGACATAAAATTTAACTTCTAAATATGGCATAATTGGAAGCAACTTTGCATTAATATAGAATTGCTAAGGATTTTCAATATTTACAACTTTATAAGTTGAATGGAATAAAATTTTATTTCTAAAAATAAATTTGTATTGAAAAATAAGCATTTAAGTTATACAAAATTCAATTATTACTGATCATTAACAGAATATAAATACTGTGGAATCATTTATATTCATTTCCAAAAACAGAAATAAATTGTGCCATATAAAATAAAGCACAAAAATAATGCATTTATTTATAGAGAATAGGTGATGAAAATTTCCTATGTTCAGAATAATTTATTATTGCCTTTTTTTTAGCTATCTAAATCTTATTTTCTGCATTGAAAATTAGTAATAAAAGAAAAAATATGTAACTCATTAAAAATTTATTTAATGTAAGCTTATCCTTTTATGTTGTTGGGGATTTTTTTCAAAAATAAAGTATGATAAGATTTGGTTACTTTTTTGATTACTGTGTTTGAATCTTATGTAATTATTTTCCTACATCACTGTTGAAGATAATAAACAAAAGCTGATAGAGAGAAATGATATCGTTTGACTTCAGCGATTCCGAAATCTTGCCGCGCTTTTTAGAAATTAAAACATAAAAATATATAGCAGTAAATAAGAATACAAACAAACAAATCCAACAGAGTAAACAAACTGTAGCGTATTTTGTGTACAATCTATAAGTAATAGTATGAAAGAGTAAGAATGAAGGAAAAGTTATTTACTTCGATAAGAAGCCTAAGTCATGTTGACAGAACCTGCATTTCACAATATCCACCAGTATAAAGTAAAGATGGGAAGAGGGTCTGTTTTCGACAAGCTCCTAAAAGTAATGAACCCTCCAGGAGAGTCATGTTTCCTCCCAAATTTGGAAATAGTGCAACCGCAGCACACTCTGAATTCAGAGCCTTTGGGGGGATGCTAAACCGTCTCTGCAATGCTATTTATGGTTTACCAGCTTCAGCAGGCATCTGGAAATAGAACAAGTGTACATTGAGTTATGCACAGTTTTTTAAAAACTGAGGGAGCGAATCGACGTTTGCTTTACCGTCAGTTAAGAACGGGAAATGAATTTTATTCCTTTTCTTTGCTAGAATACGGTCCCACCTGAGACAATGGCTACTATTTATTATTGTTTTGTTTTTTTATTTACATTTATTACTATTGACAACTATTCTGTTGCCAAAATTTTTCGAGTTATTTTTAACATTTTGTGGCTACCTCTGTAAATTAAGTTGTAGTTTCTTTACTCATTTTTTATTCGCCATTTTGGTAGGAGATTAAACGGGATTTTCTGATTCTGATTTTTATTAAGATTCTTAAAGAGCAGTTTTAGATCCGTTAAGAGGAATTTAATTAAGAAATAAACGAATTACAATTTTGAATATAAAGATTAAAAAAAAAAAATGAAAGTATTGGTCCTGAGGGAAACAGGTATGATTAGTAAAAAAAAAAAAAAAAAAAAAAAAATTAAATGTATAAATGTGCATCTTTGTATAAAAGTTTTTTTTTAATTTAATTAAGAATAAAAATTAAAATAATTAAAAAGTGAACTATTTAGAGTAGGAGGCTTTTCATTTCCTTCTTTTATATTAAAGTTATTTCTTTTTTTGCAATAAATTGCAAAATTGTAAACAGCTCAATAGATTGATCAATTGTAAATGCACAATACAATAACTACGTTTATTAAATATATATTTTAACAAAGCACTTCAATTTTTGCTTAGCTTAACAAATTGATAAAAAAAACTATTAAACGTAAATTATTCCAAATGGTGCATAATTGAGAATATTAGTCAAACTTTTCTTTCCAATTTTTATTCAAAACTTATGTCTCTATTTGAATGCTAATCTTTGAGAATAAAATAATGTTTCAAAATATAGCTTACATAATGATAAAATTTATATATATATATATATATATGCTTTAAAGAAACATGCCTGAAATTTTCCTATATATATTTTTGTCTCGAATATTTTCATGTTACAAAGGCAGTGTGTTATATAATTGCTTTATATATAACCTAAATAATAATTAAATATGATACAGAATTTTGAGTTTACTTTGAATTCATAATAAAGTAAAATCAGGTTTCCTTATTCTGTTGCGGTGATCCGGTCATTCAGTATTTATTTATCCGTGTGCTTTTGGGCTGGTAGGAGAGTCAGCGATATGACTTATTCCTTTTACACAACTATATCTGTTTTTCATTTGATATTCAGCAAAAATTTCATGTATGAGAAATCAATGAATAGGCAAAAAATACAAATCCTGGTTTTCTGATCTGAAAAAGAGAAAGATTTTAGCACTTTTTTTTTGGAAAATCTTTATATTTGTTAGGAAAATTGATTATTATGATCAAGTTATTTTGAATTACAAAAAAGGTCATATCTCACTAATTATCCCATCAGTGCTCATAATTATTTAAATAATTTATTTTTTAATTCATTTTTTCAAACTTTGCATGGTAATTTTCAAATAATTTACCAAACATTGCTTAAAGCATTCGAAATATATTCTTTGAAATTGTGCTTCCATGTCATTTAAGATGAGAAAGAAAATATTATTATTATTATTATTATTATTTGCAAAGTAAAATTTAGCAAAGAAAAAAAATATTTTGATGTGCTCTTATATTACGTGATCACTAAAATTTTCTTGAATGTATTCTTGATAAAAATTAAATAATAATTTGAAAAAAAAACTCAAATAATGAATTCAAATTTCACTTACTAGTTTCTTTGTTCTTTTACGTGGCTTTAAGTAATTAAAGCAAATTAAATACCGCAAATATATTCCTCTCCTCTAAATTGCAGGGGAGATAAATGCACACGTGTCTTGAGAACTTATTGTTCACATTTTGCAATGTTATCCAAAGAAATCTTATCCATCATATTGTTGAATACGATAGATGAAAACTTTGTAATATTTTTTTGTGTTTATTCAAGCTTACATAATCTGCTGGTAAAATAAATAAATAAATAAAATGAAATATGTAGTTTTTTCTGAATAAATATATTTAATCATCATTTAAAAATTACTTTACATAATTTTGGCAATCTATATTATTATATTACCAAATTAATTTAGTTTAGTTATACTAGCATTCTGTTTATAACCACATGGCGGCTAGAATGGGGCGAATGTCGCAAGTTTGAGCTTTGGTAAGGACCAAACGAAGAATCATTTGAGTTGTCATTTCTCTTAGAATTACCACCATACCACAGTAAAGGGATGTTCGATTCTCGACTAATATAACGTCCAATAGACTTCCTCTGTAAATGGAGTATTTTGATAGAATTCGGATATCGATCCTTCTACTCATTCCCCATAAAGGAGAATCTGCGATAGCATGGTACATATGTTTATTCACATAAAATTTTCTTGAATCTAAATTTGAAATTTTTTTTACTATTTTTAGAACTATAGTGAGAGTTTTTTAAACTTTTGTTGAGTGAGCGAAATGCGAAGTAAGTTGATTTTATGAAGAATTCGAATTGTTCTTTTTTCCATGTATAATATTTCATAAATTTACGAAATTACACAGAAATATTTATCTTTCGATAATCTCGCTAACATCATTTTTGAAAAGCTAATAAAAGCTGCGAATCATACATAATTTTTTTAATGTTATCTGTACTCTTCCAAAACGCGATTTATGTTTATCATATTCACCTTTCAATGTCAATGGGAATTATGAATTTAATTTATTTATTTGAATCTGATATAAGATTTGAATGGAAACAGATAACATTGTATCTGAATGTTTATAATTTGATAGAAGATTTTTTGATAGCAGCACTCTAGTAATAAAATTGAAATATCATAGATTTTTCTAAATAAAGCTATGAAAACATAACACAACTCTTCCCATTGTTTTCCAGTCTAAAAGAAGATATAGATATTTTGATAATATTTTGAAATCAAAATATTGGCAACACATCTTTTTCCTATCTCTCGTTTATGAAATATTTGAAGAGAAGGTATTGTAATCGTCAACAAATTTTAAATAATCTTATAGATATTCCGGATTAGAAAAAAAAAAAAAAATGTATTTTTGGAATTATGTCTGTACGTGTGTCTACGCACACGATAACTTAAAAAAAATTGGAAAGACATATAAAATTTGACGTGTGATCTTTACATTAAATTTTTAGATTTCTATCAAATTTTGAACATAAGCCATTTACAAGAAATGTGTTAATGTGTTTGTCCAACAGTTCCAAATTTTGGTTATCGTCTTCATATATGAGCGCAAGTGAACATAACTACGATATTCAAAAGTTAAAAGCATAAAATTTGGTATATAGATTAAGCATTTAAAGTATAGATCTAATTTAATTTTGAACCAAATCCTTCAAGGAGTTGACCACCTGTGTGTTTCTACTAGCGCATGATTATCAATGCTGCAATTCAATGATTCAATTAAATGAAATATGCACACTTTTAGCATCCGAAGTGTAGATATTTATCAAATTTTAAACAAAATGCGTCTGTTGACCGTCTATCTGTCTGTACTTTCGGATGCATGCAAAAAAAGATAACTCAAAAACTCAACAACTTAAATAAATGAAATTTGGTATGTGATCTTATTTCTTATTGAATAGTTCTGATTCAAATTTTGGTTTTAATCGGTATTGTTGATAGGCATAACTTTCATGAAAAATAAAAATTGGCAAAATTCGAATAATGATTGAACTGGGAACTGGTACATTGGCATTCCTAATTATTTTAATCATAGTGATGACAAATATTATACTAAATCAGTTAGAAATAGGGAAAACAGATCTGAAAAGAAAAAACCCCTCAACAATAATGTTAATTAATCTTTAAACATGCTGCCATGCTATTGCGTTTGGATCCTTTTTCAGACAAACGTTTTCTTTTTTGCATAAATTTAATACATTTTTTTTACTGTACTGTTAAGTAATTTATTGATTTGTATGTGTTTAATTTATCTAGACAAAATTAAGTGAAATGAAAATAATTTTTTTTAAAATTCCCAAAACTTCGATGAATGATAATCATTACAATTTTAAAATTTATTCGGAATATGCATTTAGATATTTAATTCTGTTGTAGCAACATTTAATCTGATCACTTCAGAACCTAAGAATTTTGATAACATTAATCGATTGATGCAAAACCAAATGGTATAAAATCAACTATATTTTTTATTATATAAAGAGAAAGAAAAAAAAATTCCTTTGGACTAGGTATCATAAATTTCAAAATATTAATTAAAGGATTTATTAATTGTTACTTATCAACAATTATTCCTTAAAGTCTATTTCGTAAAATTTTCCATGCATGTATTTTCCTTTAAAATTTAGTGAACACTGATTCCGGATTTCAGTGTATCAAGAACTTTAGTATTCCGGCGATCATCTGAGGGTTTCTGAGGGTGCTGACACACTTATCGCAATCAAAATTATCATAGGTTATTTTTTTTTGCCTTGGTCACAAAAAGCTCACGATTTTTCAAAATTTTACAAAATGAAAAATTTTCAACTCCATTTCAGGTTTGTATAGCTCATTTTAGGTAAATTTTCAATCTTTTTAAAAATTTCAATTTTGCCTTTTAAACTTGGAGCAGTTTTCCAGATCCTTTTCAAAAAAAATCTATTTTGCTTTTTATTATTAAATCACAGGTAACAGTGGTTTATGGCGCTTCAGTAGATTTCAAATCAGATCTGGCAGTGTAGTTGTTTGTTTGGACCAATTTAGACCACTCTTGTCCTAATAAAAGAATGTTTTCCCGTGGAAGAAATGACTTTTAAATGTTTTAAGAATGTTTTCCCGTGGAAGAAATGACTTTTAAATGTTTTAAGTGGAGCAAACAATTCCAAGAACGCCAATCATTAAAGCTAGTTGAAAATGAAGGATTAGTAAACTTATTTTCTTCAAAACTGATAACATTAAACATTGCATTATTTTCTTCTATTGTTGAACGCAAAAGAAAAACTATTAATAATATCCATATAGTTCACAAGATGAATAATAATAATAAAAAAAAATGAAGTTACAATACTCGAAAATTTAAAAGACATTAATATTTGCAATAGCGCTTGATGTCATAGGTTAGAAAGATTCATGAACACAATGAAGAGAACATATTGTTACGAATATGTAATGTTACTTCCCAGCACGGTTAATTCCATTGTAGGAGAGATAGTTTTACGATCAGCTCTACTGAATGCTGATCGGATGCCGGATCACTGACCCTCGGGCTTGGCGATGAATTTGATGATAAAATGGACGATTCTGCAATCTTCTGAAATTTTAAGGATAAGATTAATATGAGGAGAGTTATGCTTGATTGTTCGAGAATTTCTCAGCTCTGCTTCGGAAACTATAAAAAGCGGATGTTCAAGTCGAAGTCTGTCGTGTAGTAAGTCGTATAGTGAGTGAGTCAACGACGACTTAGTTGGATCAATTCAGAGAAGCGCAAGCGTTGAGTAGAGCGGAAACAATTAGTGGATTGAGAATTGATACTGTACACCGAGTTTCGGAGACAAGTATTGAAGCAGCATCGAGTCATACGTGGTGTAGCCAATTGTATAGTAGTGAATCGGCAACTGGATACAGCTAAAGCGAGGAGACAGTGGAAAATAGAAGGCGTTTGGTAAGACAGTGAATATCTACATAGATACCGTCCTCCTGCTGAGTTCTGCCGGGCCGTTTTGCGTGCTATCGTTGTTTTTTACTGCCGATTACTACTTGTGGGCTGCTGTGTATTGCTTACGTACGTCTGGGCTGCATATTTATCGTCTGTGTTTTCATATTAATAAACGTCGTTACTTTTTTACTGGAACCTGTTCACTGTGTCAGCATACACTCACTGTTACTGAATACTGCAGGTAAACCCATGAATAGCTGAATTTAATTTGTCCGTAACAAAATGGATGACAAAATAACACGGCTTTAATGCCTTGAAACTTGGCAGAATCATTGGCATAAAATATATATCTGAACGACTAAGTGGAATAAAATATAACGAATGAAATAAAATATGACCTTTTGATCGCCAATGATGACTAATATTGCTACATATACAGTCATATAATATTAATCTTATAATAAAAATTCAACGCTATAATTGCATAACCAGATTTCAGAAGCCAGCGGAAAAGGTGAAATACATACAGTAGAAAATAGAAAACTATCAAACTTCCTGCTTAAATCGCGGGAAACGCCGCTCGAAGGTTAATAAAAAACACTTTAAGAACACTTTAGTAACTAGAACACGTTCGACAAGTGTTGTGACTCAGACCTGATAACGAACAGATGTATCATGAATTACAGTTGAAGTACTGCCAAACATTTTTATAATACTTTGTTGCTTCGCTTTTACAGACGTCAATGACTCCGTAAATATGAGTATTTAAATTCTTTCTGAAACTGCGGAAAATGTATTTACCTTCAAATTTATTAACTTTACATTCCGATGTCAAGTTTTTTACCACCTGTGAATTGAATTATTATCCCTTAATAATTTCAGAAATCATAAAATATCAATAAACATTTTAATCTCATAATGCAGTGTTAGCAATCAAATTAATTGTCACTTAATTGTATTATTTTGATGTAGAAATGTGCCAATATTTAACGGTAAAATGAAAGTTCGATAATTTTTCGATGAAATAATAACCTAGATATTACCATTTTTATTTTTAAACCGCAACGAACTTCTCCATTTTGCTAATTATTTATTGAAAATTCAAATCTAAGTTTATCTAATAAGCTAAATGAATTTCTTTTCTTAAATTAACCTCACTTTTCAGTGCTAAGATCATTTTATGGGTGATGTGTTTATATTGCGGTGAATTTGACATAATCTTTCAAGCAATAAAGGGTGACAGTAGAGTCATTGTGGATTAGAAAATGCACTAGCAATTATGTCTTATCTTTTACTATTTGCAAGTTATGGAGGGTAAAGTGACTGTGTTACTAATCCTAATTAAGATTTCTGAAAGACTTACATTTAAAATAGAAACACATTTTGGAAAAGCAGGAAAAATTCTATACAATGACACCATATTCATCAGAATATCTACATTAAAAGCCGAGCTACAAGCGCCAAAACCTTGGCGAAATACAAAATCGAATTATCGCTAAAATCTTTAAAATTGAATATCGCGAATACTGTTATACTAACAATATGTATTACTAAAAACTTGTCCATTCCACCAGTTTTCGAATGGGCATACGAGAAGTTAAATTAGTGCTCTTTTGGAGAAATTTTGTCTTTCGATTACAATCCATAATTGCAATCGGCAGTCTTGGTAATATACATTCGCTGGAAATAAAAGGATGGTGGATAGACGGAATGTAAACAAATCCGTCAATTTGAATCCATGAAGATGTTTGTCGGTTTGGTTCTGCTGTGTATTTATAATGTTTATCTTTAAAATTTGCATTCTTGAACCTAATTAAAAGAGCAGGCTTAAGGTGGATTGGAAATTAAAATGAAGAGAAAAAATAGATTATCGCGAGTTTCCTTTTCTTTTTTTCTTTCTTGATGAACGAAGGGTTCCAGTGATGTACTGTGAACTAAGACTAAATTTTTTTCTTAACTACAGTTTTGTTATGATTTATTTAAACTCATTTGAAAACTGATGGAATGGACAAGGTTTTGGCAAAGTTGACTTATTATAAATAGAATGATATTTAGGTATACATTTCTATATTAGATTTCGCAAAGGTTTCGGCGCTTATAGCTTAGCTTTAAATCCAGGTGTCCTTATGAAAATGGTGTCATCGTTAGCAGAATTTCTTCTGTTTTTTCGAAATATGCGCCTATTTTCGGTGCAGAAAAACTTTTTAAACTAGAATATTTTCCCAAATTTTGGCATAATCACTGTATTTGCTAAAACTAGCAAACGATAAGAGAAACGACAGTTTCTAGAGTGTTTTATGATTCAAATGGCTTTTCTATACCCCTCTTTCGTTTGGTGAAGTACTTCAAACGTTACATTTCTAAGGGAGAAAAAAGCTGATAAATATATACCCGTTTAAAGGGTTAAAAAGACCGTTTTATTACGTCTATTTCTTTATATATATATAGATAGATACATGGTGTTGCCGAATTCAACCGACAAATTCAGAGGGGTGATAGTAGGCATCAGGCGGATATAGAATCACCCTACACCATGGGGCTCAAACGACGTTTAATTGGTGAAAATTGCAAAAATATAGAGAGGCGGAGAACTGTTGGAAACTATAAAAAATTAATAAAAAAATAACAAATGGTGTTTCAACTGCGAATTTTTTAAAAGGGAAAGCACATTCCTAAAAGTTTTTTTTTCATGCTGGTAACATGCGGAATTTGATGATCTAGGGGGACGTAAGTTACTGAAATCGAAAAAGTAGTTTAGAACCAATATTTGCAAATATATTAAAACTGAAGAAAAATAAAAACTTTAAAATGTAAGGAATTTTATAGTCTATAATTTGATATAAGCGTGTAGTGTGACAACTGGGGAGTTTTAAAGATATTTAAGGAAAACTAAAATGGGAAACAGAAAATATCGCTGCAACATCAGTTGCAGCGATTTGATCGCAGAAAGCGTTGTCAAATTCGAAAGAAAAATTCAGAGCAGGGAAAAGTAGGCATTAAGTAGATGAAAAATTATCAGAAAACATAGGGTCGCAGGTAACGTTTATTTAGTGAAAATCGCAAATTAGACGTCGAAAAGAGTCTGGCGAAAATGATCCAATGAATGCGAGGATTAGGAACAAGGTAATCGAGAAGAAGCCTTCTCCTATGTAAATTTTTCATGCATTCGAGAAAAATAAAAGCCGCGAGCAAGTATTCATTAATGAGCATTGTAGAACTGTTGGTCGTTATACTTCATTCGCAAACAACAAGGCAGATTTCACGAATGTAATTAAAATGTGCTGGTGCTCCATTATGCATCAACCAAACTGTCGGCGTTCCCTGCAGTAAAACCGGATGAACGTGTTGGAAGAAAACAAGGTACTTTTTACCGCTGAGACGTTCGGGCAGAAGATACGGTCCAAATAGAAGATTTAATATGCCCAGATATTAATATGAAACTTGTGTTGTAAGTTCGACGAGATAGTGATGTGGGGATTTTCGAATGACCCAATATTCACATTGTGCGTGTTGAAGGCACCATATCTCGTAAAGCCGGCTTCATCTGAGAGTAAAACTCCAGTGTGGCATCAAGCATCCAGTATGCTATCTCCAACTTGTTTGTGATTTTCATTTTAAAATCGCTAATTGCGATTTTATGTTTTCTGATAATTTTTCATCTACTTAATGCCTATTATCCTTGCTTTGAATTTGTCTTTCGAATTTGACAACGCTCTCTGCGAACATCGGTACTGACGTTGCAGCGATATTTTTTGGTTCCCATTTTAGTTTTTCTTAAATATCTTTAAAACTCTCCAGTTGTCACACTATACATTTATATCAAATTATATATAAAATTCCTTACATTTTAAAGCTTTTATTTTTCTTCAATTAGAAATATTAAACCAGCTGCTTTTCACCTATGGTAGAATATTAAAGCATGATGCAGTTTATAGTTTCTGTGAGGATCAGGTTTCACAGTAATAAACTAATTTTATGCAGAATTTGCTACGTCAGTGATTGTTTAGGAAACAATGTTTGATGATTGGGATGATCAAAAATATTAGAATCAGAAATTTCTTGTTTGTGAATTCGAAGGAGATTGAAATTCAAAGAGATTGAACCCATAAAGATTCAAAAGGCAAATTTCTGAGATTACTTATGAGCTTCATGATAAGTGAAGCTCATAACTGTAATAAAAAAAGCAATTAATAGTTAACTTTAACTGTTATATAGCATTGTTTATTTTGTTAACCATTTTGATTTTTGTTTTTGGCAACTTTGCATTGTAGCATTTTTATGAATCGGGAGAATAAGAGCGCGTGTTCACAAATTGTACAGACTAAGTCTATGGCAAAGGATACCGACGAGCTCTGATTGGTTTAAGCCTTGGCATCTTTTTGGCAATGTTTTGCACTCATAATAGCGCTTATTTGGCTCAAACCTTGTACCTTTCATTAGTTTTATGGAAGATACGAGTGAATATCAACACGATCTAATTTTTATTAATATAATTGTTTTCTCTAAATATTACTAGTAATACTACTAATACTAATTATTAATAATAATAATAAATATTACTAATAATACTAGTAATACAGATAACTAATGTTGTTTATGAACAGAAGTATAAAAACTAAATGAAAGTCCTTACTCAACATATAACGCAGCAATTAAATAATTCTTATTCTTCTAGGATTTTCGTACCTTTATTAGATAATTTATGCAGTCATTGAAACTTGTTGCTGAACGTTTGTTACTTTCCCATCCACTACATATGGGGAGATGATTACTTAATGCCCAAAACGTATAAATATGTAAGCTTTAATGGAAAATGTGATTTCGTAGATAATTTTTTTAGTTATATAAAAATAATATTAAGAAGAAACACACACAAAAAATATTTTTAATAAATTCCAATTTTTATATTTCCTGAATTTAGGTTTCAGGATTTGATCTTTTCTGCTGTATATGTGTTCCAGATTAATATTACATGTAAACCGTAAAAAATAGGGGGGCGGGGATAAATTCACAAATTTTATTTATTTTTATAAAAATATATTTCGGTATGGCATCTTTTTGGCAAAACATTGCCAAAAAGATGCCAAGGCTTAAACCAATCAGAGCACGTCGGTATCCTTTGCCATAGACTTAGTCTGTACAATTTGCGAACTCGCAATTAGAGCGAAAAATAAATTTAAAAAATCATACATCTTTCCTAAATATAAAAATTGATTTCTTAATTTTGCGTGTTGCTTGATAATGAGGCCCAAGGCGTATGCCATATCTGCAGCACATTTGTTAAGCTACTGCTTAACATTCTTGGATGGTGACAATGACTGTATCTTAAAGATGTATACTTACAAATGAACATTTCAAGGTTAGAAATTACACAGGCACGATGCGTGAAAAGATTATTTTGATAATGATATCTTTAATTTTAAATGATTATTGAATGCAGAATATCTTCTATTTTTTTTTATCTAATACTGTTTTGAGATAAAATATTCCCAGATGATGAGATGTTTATTGTAGACTCAAGGTTCATAAACTATTTTTTAATGCGTCAGAATTTCGTATAACTGACGATGATGGAAGAAAAAATTATCACTCAAGTAGTTTTTCTAAAATTATTATTAAACAAAGTGATAATGTTGAATTGAGTACGATGTTTATAATTTGAAAATTCGACGCAATCAAAAAATGAGTTTTGAAAACGTTTATGACATTAAAAATATAAAAGTATGACAATTTTTATATTCTAGAACTGGTGTCTAGATTAAAAAAATTCTATTTATCTTATTGAGAACTGTCTTCAATTGAAAACTTTTACTTGAATGAGTTCACTTGAAAACAAAAATAAGATAAACAAGGAATTATAAAAGAGAAAGTCAGGAAAAAAGTGTTTATGTTCCTTATACTGACTTCCTAATAAAGATATCATTTATAACATGCCGTTAAAAATAATTCTTCCTTGTAAAGAAATTAATTATACGTTAGAACATGTTTATGAACTTGTTTTTCCCAATCGACTGAAACAAAAATTTGCCACAAAACTGTAACTGTAGTCACAAAATTTTACCAATTTTGATATATTTAAACCATTGCGTTTTTGAGTTATCACATTTACACGCTTCTGAAAGGGCAGACCGACAGACGGTCAATCCCTTGTTTGCTCAAAATTTAGAAGGTGTCTAGATTACGACTTTAATTGTGTATATCGAATTTTATCTATTTAGTTCTCTTCGTTTTGTAATTATCGTGTTAAATTAGATTCGAACAGCTGGACAGGCAGATTTCCTCTGAGTGGATTTTGCTCCAAATTTGATAGAAATCTGCAAATTCGGTGTAAAGACCGTATACCAAATTTCATCCGCCTAGATCACAACGTTTTTGAGTTATCTTTGCCATAGACAGACGGACATTATCCAAAAATGGATTTTTCGAATTCTGGGAGTTCTAAAACATGGAGAATCGTCAAATAATCGGGTTCGAATTTTTTGACGTTTACTATACTTCCTCTATACTACACATATGAAAAAGTAAAAATGATCAATCGTGTGTAAAGAGCCGATACACGTAAAATCTGTGCAGGCTTAAACATTCTTCGTTGGTTGAGTGGAGAAGTTTGGAGAAAAGATAATAATAGTTCAAGATTACTAGAATGGTTAAAAAAATTGTATGTAGTTATGCGATTGAGAACACACTTCATTACGTGTATCTTTGGTTGCAACTATTTTTGTAAATTAAAAAAAAAAAAAAAAAACTAAATGTGGTATTGTTGCAAAAATAACTGTTGGATTATAAACTGTTTCTTGTATAACATATGAAACTAATTTAGCTTTGCATTAAAAAAAATACTCGTTCTTAGATATAGTTTAAAATACTGAACTTAACATCCAAAATATGTGGTTTATTCTTAAGAGCTAAGTCCGATTATTCCCTTCTTTTTTTTCAAAATGATGAATATTATTTAACGAAAATCTTTTACTTTCTTGCATACGATACATACAGAGAGAGAAAATATTATAATTGCTAAACAATTTGATATCGAAAGTTTGATAAATATTAAGATTTTAAATCGTCTTGAATCCGATAAATCTTTTGTTGTCCCTTGTATTGACGATTCTAACGAAATTTGGGTTGTGATCCTCTCATTAAAATTGTAGATTTCTATTATATTTCTGCGTTGCTAGAAGTCCTGCTGCGAGACAGACGTTTGTTTAGCCGCTATTAAGTGTTTCAGAGTATATGTAAATTTACGTATTGCAAATCCGCATTGAATTTTGAATAACATATGCTAATAATCTGATTGTCTTTCAATTTATCTGTTTGCTTATAGGTGAAAGCGATCACTCAGACATGCGGTATATTCTAGACGGATAAATCATAGCATAACAACCTCACACCAACACAGTAGATTTGAGATTACTTTATGAAGAGTCAGTCCTTTTAAAAAAAAGTAAATTATTTATTTGCTTAAGATTACTAGAAATAAAAAAAATCAACAACATAATTGAAATTCGGTGAGTAATCGTAATTCCACAATTATAGATCTTTATAAAATGTTAGGTCAAATCAATCGACTGGATGAAGTTTTGCTTCGAATATATAATGTATTCTCATCTGTAAAGAATGAAGTTGAATACAAAAGGCTCGATATTATGTAAGTATATTTTGAAGAAAGAACAGTTCCCGCTGATTCATATACAGATTTTTCAACATTTATTTTTCCATAAATGTAAGTACATAATTTATATATAATTTTCTATTATGTTAAATTTACAGTTTAAAGAAACCTTGTTGAATCTTCGTAATTATAAACATTGAAGTTGATGTTTCAATAGTTGAAAGTTGATGTTTTGTAACATTTGGGATTAAAAAAAAATGGTATACAGATATTTTCTGCAATAAACATCAATAGATTTTCAAATTCGACAAAGCGTGAGATGGCTTCATGGTTTTGTAATTTCATCATCATCAAGTTACCGTAAATAACAGTGTCCAATGACTTTTTCAATGATTTTGTTTTTTTGTTTAAATTTCTCAATTATTTAACTAACTTTCTGGCTATTGTATTTATCCACTCGAAATGCATGGCAAAATTGTGAGATTTCAAGAAAATTACTCAATGCTTTCAACAAAAACGTTGAATTAAAAATAAATTTCTTTTAAGTTCAACATTCGTGCGGTAGTCTGGTCATAATGCATTCTATAGGATTTTTTTGTGAATACAGCAAGAATAAGTGAGTAAGTGTTTTTTAACATAATTATAATTTTTTAAATATTATTTAATTTTTATTCACAAATTATTTTTCTTAAATGTAATTTAATGACGTTTTAAAATAATAGTGCAATAATAATTCAAGTTTACGGTGAAATTCAGCTTACACGAATGTTTTTAGTTTATATTCCTTGATAAGTTTTTCTTTGATCATCGGAATTGCCATTAATTTATTAAAAAGATATTCACTACATAAACGCCTCTCAATGTGTTAAATGAAAAAAAAAAAAATGAAAATGAGTGAAATGAAGAATATAAAAGTTATAAACACGGATCTTAAAGACATTGAAAGTTATTACAAATTTAAAAGTTGTAAATAATTTTAAAAATATTAAAATACATTAAAATTTTTTTATCTTTTACAGAAAATATTAAAATAATTTGTTCGTAAAATTTATATAAAATAAATTTGTAGTGTAATTTAACAAATATTCTCAAATTGTCGCATAATTAAGGGAGTTCTGGCAAAAAAAAAAAGAATATATATTAATGCAATAGAATCTCGATTATTTGAGCTGATTGCAATCAACTCGGATAATCGAAAACTCAGTTTATAGACATTAATTTCAAATTATTATTTCTTTTTTTTCGACAAGCCGTTTCCAAAATCGTTTATTTGAAATTATAGAAACAAATCCGAGGTGATATCTGCATTAATATTTTAACAAACACTTCTATTTGTTATTAAACTTTTTATAGAAGGATTCGCGATTGCTGTTGATTTTCACTTTCACTTGGCATTTTCTTCATGATTCTTTGAGCGTTCTTTCGAAAAAAAAAATTATTCCGTTAGAAAACAAGGAACTTCGCAACATATTTAATGGCTATTTTCCAAGAAAATGCACAGAGATACATTAGGATGGAATGTAAAGGTGATTTTTCTTTTTTTTTTCTTTTAATAACGCTCTGTGCTAGAAAAGATTACTTTTATATGACTTTTCACATGAATATAGATTCGAATTTTAATACCCACCTTCAAAAAATTCAGCAATTTTATTTTCCACTTTTGACTACCAGAGAATGTTATGTTTCATTTCAATTAAATTTCTAAAATATAATTATATGTTTAGTCCCTCAAAGCAGAGACAGAGTGGCAAGGGGGCATAGACGGAAGAGCAATAATGATAATAATAATAATAATAGTTTATTACTCATGATTGCATTGTATCTTTATTTATAATATTATTCGATGATAAAAATAATATTTTATACTTTTAATACACTTTTAAAATGGTGTTTAAAACCTTTCTGTTTTTTAAAAATATCTTCCATTTTTGAGTTTTTAATATATTTCATAATTCATAGTTTGATGCCTAAAAATGTTCAAATTAATTTCTGAATAGTTCTACTTCTGTTAAATCCATTATTTAGCTAAATTAATTCCTTAATTGACTATTAAGAGCTCTAAAATGATTAAAATATTCCTTTGTCATCGGCAACCAATACCTGTTTAAAATTCCAGGATGCTAGAATACGAGGAAGTGAAAGAAAAGGAGATTACAAAATTCCTTTCTTAAAACATAGAACATGCGAAGTTAAATAAAAGCATTTAAAATAATATGCTACATTTCGAGCACAAGAATACATTGTGTTAATTTGAAGAACATAAATGCAATTCAATATGAAACAATGCATGATAACTGAAATATATAATTGGAGAAAACATCGTTATTTTATTATTCTGAGTTACTAAAATAAAAGTACCGTGCATACTTTTTATATAAACTATAAGACTAATCTGAAACGTTATATAATATAAAATTTTATACAAGTTAGTGAAATATTTCACTAATATATGAAATATATAAATCAAACAAAGGAAAAAGAGGGATACAATTCCAAATGCGTATATTATTCAGAATATGTTAATACGAGTTTTTAAATATTCTACTGACTATATATAACTTTATTGCGGATTACTTAAACGTAACATTTTAAGATTATGTTGAACAAATAATTTGCATTTTAAACATTAATTAAACACAATCGAAATCATTATAAAATTGTGCAAATTCTCTCTGTGTTTTTATTTCATGGATGTTTTTCTCTCTCAATTTTATTCAGGAATTAAAAAGTAAAGCTTTAATGACAATTTTCAAAAACTTCAGCACGAACTTATCATACACCTTAAAAAAATTTCCACCCCTGATTTGTCTGGATTTGATTTGGGTCAGCTTAATTGATTTTTATAACTGTAAATGATGTGTTCGAATATTTCATCATGCAGCGTTATTGCCAATAATTGCGCTAAATACGAACAAAAAAAGGTCTTTATCTAGATGAAAAATCATAGATAGAAGTACTAAGAGAATTCATAGAACTGTTATATTTTATTTTCATAGTCTGTTTTATATGCTGTTAGTAAATAAAATAATGTTTTTTTTATTTAGTTGGTCGCATTCCTTTTAAGATTAACATTTTAACGCATGAGATATTATTTAGTTTTGTTCTGACTTTCTCATTTTGCGCTGCAATACGAAAAGTTCTTCCTTCAAAGCATATTTAATGTTACTGCATTTTCCCCCTTCTCAACAAATATTGAATAAACTGGACAAAATTCCTCAGATTTCAAATTTCACCTTTTAGGGCTAGAAAATTATTCATTATTCTAGTTCTATATGAATTTTTTTCAAGAACGATCATCTATGCAGAAAAATAATGAGTAAGAAGAATCGTTATATCGATTCTTCTTACTCATCCCTTATCTTAAGAATCTCGTTAGTATAGGAGAGTATAGATTTACAAAATAAAATGAAATATTGATTACAGAAATATGGAAAAAAAAAAAAAAAACACACACACACACACACACACGAAATCTTAAAGATGCAAAAATGCATAAGCCATGACTGGATTAATCCTAATTCTTTGAATGAATCCAGTCTAATAAAGCAATAATTCGAAAAAAGTAATAAGTTTAATTTGGTCATCTGTATAATTGATGATTTCACAAAATCACAATTATTTCAGATTCGGACAATGTAAATTGAGTTTAAACTTCTAACTGCAATGAAAAACAGTTTTTCTTTAATATATGGTATGAAGGATTAAAACTTTCTGTCTTTTAACCAAAATATTTCTGAGACATAAGAATATGAGATTTGATTCATATAATAATTATAAAGGGTGTCCTAAAATTAATGCAAGATTTGAATTTGCCACCATTTGTACAGTAAAGTATTGAAAACCTTATTTGAAAAGACCATTTGATACTTGATAGAAGAAGGTTAATAAAAATGGAACGTTACACGATAGAATAACAATATTTAAAAAATAATGAAAGTTTGACCACCACAATTCGAAAATTTGGGAACTGACCCCCTAGATCGTGCGATTTAACACCATTGGATATGTTTTCGTGGAGTTATTTGAAATAAAAAGTCTGTACCAACCAGCCGACTAGCACGCGTGTATTAAAGTAGGAATTCAATGCTGCAACAACGAAATTAAGCCACATTTATGTAAAATGGTGGGAAATTTTGGCAAAACAGTGCATATATATCAGCAAAGTCATGATGGCTATTTCCTTGTGCGTCATTTCATACATAACTCTATTCTGTTACTTAACGATTCAATAAAAATATAACAATTTAAAGAAAAAAAACTGCTTTTTTTGTTGTTCTATCGTTTGAAGTTCCATTTTTACGAACCCTATACTATTAGCTGTCAAACTTTACTGCAAATTCAAATCTTGCGTTAATTTTAATACATCCTTTACATTTGCCATAGAGTCACATACATTCTTTAATCACACATATGGACTTATTTATTGCATAAAAAAGGGATTACGTAGTTGTATTAGATATCATTGGATAATCTGAAAGAAAAATATGTTGACCTAATGATCTTCTTTGGATGGAAACTATTATCACTATTTTATACCTTATTACATATATTCTGTAATCTGTTCTTTCCCACATCTTCTAACTTTTCTTCGAGATTAAAAGCCAAGCGCCGGGAAATCGAGATATAACAGCATTGTTTCAGATTAAGTTTGAATATTTTTTTGGCTTTTTGAGATACTATTTAAAATAATGTTATCGGCGTCCTTCGAAATATTGCCACATGGTGATCTTTACAAGTGGATGAATATTTTTTGTTACCTTCAACAAAATTGGTAAGAAACTGTGTTATCGAGAGAGATAACGAAGATAATGCGAGGAATTTCGGATAATTTTTGATTTTCGGTTGATATGACACTACTATATAAATTCCTAAAACCCACTATGAAATTAACGATGGACTAAAATGAGAGCGACTTATTTTGATTTATGAAAATAATTCTTAATAATTAATTTTCAATAAAAAAATTTTTAAATTAAGTTCCTTATTAATATTTATCTAAATTTATTAATATAAATCCATTTCTTCCCAATTTAATAGCCAAGATGAAAGCAATTTTAATTACATTGGCTTGTATCATCGGCTTGTGTCAAGCCAAAATTACTTATGAAAACTGCTGTAAGTATAACTCAATTTATACTTTTTTATAATTTTTGTTTCGTTATTTTCAATTTTAATGATATTTCCTGTAACAGATTTATCAATTTTTATTTGCTGTAGTTACCTTTGAAATAGATATTTAAATCGTATCTAAAATATATTATTTTTGATTTCAAATCCAATACATTTTTTTATTTAAGCAGAGAGTGCTATTTTGCTAAAACTATTAAGCTTTCAAGCTTAGAATTCATAATGAATTAAAATTTATTTATTCTCTTAGGAAATGCTTTTTGAATATAATACATTTTAATTCCCATCTTTCAAAATAAGATATTTTTTGGAGTTTTAATTTAGTTTTTGTATAAGAAGTCTTTAAATTAAAAAAATATTATGACAAACGTATATAACAAAACATTTGTCTCACTACATTGCACGTGAAAAAATTTAAATTTAAAAGTACTGTAAGACAAAATGATAAAAATAGAATTTTTTTTATCATAATCTAAATATTATAAATTTTCTAACTGTAAAAAAGGATAATAATGATCTCTAGACGAACAGAAAACATGAAAATCTTAGGAATGATTTTTTGAAATTAAAAGGATTATTGTTCTTCTTTAATTTGCATGAATTAGAGTATATAAATGTCTTTTTTTTTAAATCACAAAAAGGCTCAAAATTAAATTATTTCAAAAATACATAAAATAAAAGAATATCGAAAATTCCGGTTGTTCTGGGACCCCTATATATTTAACTCTTTTACTTATTCAATAATCTACTACGAGTTAGAATATCAAACTAATCAAAACTAAAATATCAAATATATAAATATCAAACTGTTGTATGGGTATGAAGCAAAATTTCATTTTGATCCATTGATTCTTCTTCTTTTTTCTTACAATTCTTCTCTTTATAGAGTAGAAGAGTAGAAGTAAGTAAAATAGTAAAATAAAGAAGAAAAAATAAGTTTAAAGTAGAAAAATTATAGGTATATAAAATAGATGATAGAAGTTAGATCAGACGAAAATTGTCTATTGGAATACATATTATTGGACGAGAAATCAAAACAGGTGCGATTATAGTCAACAGGGAAATTTATGTAAAATCATTGATGCAATATTCCAATATAGAGAAACACGGGATTTTTATTCGTTTAGCTGCTGATAATAAAATGTTCTGACTTCTCTAAAGTAAGAAAAAAAAAAGAGATTAAACCATTTAAAATTAAATTTGGCCTTATATTCTGGCCATCACGATTTGTAAGTGTGCTTAGTGCATTTTGTGCTTACTGAATGAATGAGATAATCAGTTTAAATCACTTAAGAAAGTATTACCTTTCTTCACCTTTTTCTTCTTTCTTTTAATATGAAAATATGTTCTCTTCATAGATTAAGGCAATGCAAAATCTTTTCATTTTTATAAAGTGCATCATATCGGAGTTTTTTTAAAATCCATGTAAACTTTTTCATAATTCTATTCAGAATTTGCTAAACTTGATGAAATACTTCTGAAATTTAAATCTTTCGACTTTTGATTCAACTTTTTTTTTAATGTAATTCAAAATTTGCAAATCATAGAAAGATGGCATTTATCGTATAATGCCATTATACGATACATGAATGGACACATATCTTAATAATATGTTGCTTAATTTTGATTCATTTTAGTCTTGATTCAATGTATATCTTGATTTGGAATTTCTTTGATACTTAATTTAATCACAAATGTTAATATTGCTATTAGATGTAGAAATGAAGATAAATGAAGTTATATTAACTGCTTCTTTTTACATATTTATTTCATAGCTTTTTTAAAAACAAAACCTGAAGAGGGCAGAGTCTATTTACTACTTTATAAATATTCTATGAAAATATAAATGTTCTTTAATAAATATTCTTCTATTAAAAAATATCTTCTTTAATAAGTATTCTATAAATATTCTTATTCTTTAATAATATATATTAATAAATATTCTTCTTTATAAATATTCTATTCGATGAAAAATGAAACGTAGAAATTAATTAGAGCATGCTGAATATAATAAAATAATTTTCTGAGAAATAAGCCAATATTAAAATAACTTTATGAGGAAAGTTATTTTAATAAGCTTTATAGTTGCTTCATAATCAATAGCTTTAGAGCCAATAATAGGCTTTACAGTTGTTTTGTAATGTCATACGTATAATATTAATATTACTTTTAATAAGAAAATATAGAAACCTGAAATAAAAATTATTAGGCATTATACTTTCACTTATAATTAAAATTTTTTTTACAGTAAATATAACTGAGATGGGTAAGTTTGTTTCAACTATTTTTGAGCAACATATAAATTTTGTAAGAAAATATAATTTCTTGCGGAATATTCTACCATAAAAGTAATCGCAGACTTCATTTATTGAGCCAATATTAGAGATTGGAATATTATGCGGCTTCCTGCGTTGGTTCTTAGCTAGAAAAATTTAAATATGTTCTCAGGTGACTTGAAATACGAACACAAATTTGAATAGGAAAGGAATAATATACTTAATAGGTGGCACCTTTTCAGTCATTTTCAAAAGCAGAATGGAATTGCGTTTAATAGTTGAAAAAAATGTTCAAATTTATGAATTGAATTCATTATTTTCCTAAATCGTTCTTTAAGTGGAAATTACCATGATATTCAATTTCATAACGAACATTTTATTATTTTGCTTTTAAAAAGCTCTATTTATTTATTTTCTACATTTTTCTGAAGCTAATCTATATCTATATCTATACTTATAATAAAGCTCAATGTGTGTGTGTGTGTGTGTGTGTGTGTTGGCGCTCTACAGGCCAGGTCATTTGACATACAGCTATCAAATTTGGTACATGTATACCTTAGAGGTCGGGAATGTGCACCTGGGGTCCCTTTTTTTGAAATTTTAATTAGAATTTTAATTATTAATTAAAAACTAACTTTCCCGCCAAAAGAATCTTCCATTTTCCCCACTGCCAACTTTTCCGCCAAAAAAATCTTCCATTATCCCCAGCGCCAAACGAGAAAGGCTTCCGTTGTTTTTTTCTCCCAACAGTAATGAGGCTAGGGTTAAAATTTTTCGGCGGATTATTTCAATCGGTTCTGCTTATTTTCTTAATGTTTGATGCATTTAAAATTAAACATTGTTAATGAATCAATCTTTCAGATTCATTCTGAAGTACTTTTGAATTAAAATAAAACAGAATAAAAGAAATTAAAAATTTCTAATCCGCATAGCGTTACCCCAACTGGCGTAGAAAAAATCACGTATTTGCGTTACGTAACCGGCGAAGAAAATTCACGCATGCGCATTCTGTTCTGATTGTTGCCATGACAACATGTATATGCTTATAGTTTTAAGTACAACGTTTTTTAAGTAGTTTTTTTAAAACCTGTTTTCAACCGTTTATTTTAAACGATTCGTTTTATTTTCTTAGTGTTTGATGCATTTAAATTTAAACATTGTTAATGAATCGATCTGCTCATAATGAATCTAAGAAAATTTTGTTGACCAACTCTTGAGATATTACATAAATTTAAAAAAATATTCTTTAGTGCCCATAAAGTTTAAACGCTGAGTGACTCTATTTTCAGTAATCAGATTATAAAAAAATGCTTTGTTTCAGTAAAAAATATTATTATATTAATTGAAGATAAATTCTTTCCACTTTAATTTAAAGCATAAATTCTACGGGTGCTAACAGAAAATGAGAGAGATACATATTACGTTATGACTGAAGGCCTTTATAATATTATGAATGAATTATATGATAATCAAAATTTGAAGTTTTAAAATATTTTGATGAAGAAGCTATTAAAGTAGAAATTGCATAAAATATTTAATTATTAAAATTTTAACGAACATTAAGATTGGCGAACCGGCTGGTCGCCAAAGGCGGCTAGTAGTAAAATAAACCTTTTCCATCCAACGTATCGAATCTGCTTTTTTGTTTATTATACAAAGAGCAAATAAAATTTTCATCGCATAGGAAATAAAAGAAATTACATATAAAGTAACATCTGGTTAATATATTTATATATATATAACTTATGCAGGTTAGATAGGAAAAGTCAAATGCTTATGTAATATTGAATTTTCCTTTCATCATGTGTAGTATTTTATAAAAATAAATATATGTGTAGCATTTTTATAATACAAATGTGTACATGTGTACATATTCATTATGTGTAGTATTTTATAATACAACTGTTGAACGATTTGGAGTTCAATATTATGTTACCTTTTGTATGTGTTTAACAAGTATAGAATATTTATGTTTTTGTATGTAATTTACAATAACGTTGATCATTGTATTATGGAGATTACATTATTTGTTGCTTAATATTAATTTTCATTACTTTACATTCGTTTCAGTGAAGAAAGGGAATGAAGCAATTGCCGAGCTCAGACATTTTGAGGTTTCTCCTGATCCTCCCTCTTTCAGTAAAAATGTGACAGTCACATTGGATGCTGAACTCTTCAAGGACATGCCTGAAAACCTCATGATCAAGATGAATATCTACAAAGTCACAGGAATATTTAGTATCCCTATTCCAGCACCCTGCCTTATGGGAGTTGGTTCTTGGTATGTTGAACACTTTCAAATCATTATAAGATTGTTTAAGTTAAGGCAAGTTAGCAGTTATAATAAATTGTTATATTCCTAAGGGTGAATATTCAAATTTATGTAGTAAATGCAAATGTTTTATGCCCTTTTAGGATTTTCTGCTTGTAATATTGTTCTTTGTAAAGTAAGAAACAAATGAACCGAATAATTCTTTCACAATTAATGGTCCTTCTTAATTTGTGCTCTTTTATAATATAATTTTGTTCTTATTTTATAAGTTTATCCCTTTTTTTTTGCTTTCCTGAACTTTGCTTTGTTTATTTATTGTCATCTTTTATTTGCATTAGAATTATTCGTGTTCATCATTATTAACAAATTAATTCAATTATAAATTATATTAACACTTTAAAAATGTATATCATATTTTTACTTTTTAACTTATTTAAGATTTATTTTTTATGAATTAATAGATAAATACATACAAGATTTCGTTGGGAAAAGCTTTTAAGTTTATACAATACAAAAAAAAAATGTTTTAAAAACCTCTATTTGAATTTTCGCAACTTATTTTTTAAATATTTTAAAACTATTCAATGAAAGAATAAATTTTTTGCTTATGATAGTCGCATTGCGCTTCAACATTAACGGTTTAAAGTTGAATAATGACGCATTTTTCCATGTAAAATCTTGCGCAAAATGTAAATACCGTATAAAACTTTAAATCACAGATGCATGCAGACTGTATTTGACAGTGCAGGGCTGTATCTAATATTTAACGACCAGCGAAGTTCATTGTGATGTCACATAAACGAACTCTATTCCAGGATGATGAGAAAATATAGGCTAGGCAACAAAAACATTTCTTCAGACAGAAATTTAAAAATAGATCATGATCTAAACAAAATGATTGAGATAATAAATTCCGAATTACTTAAATGACAAAGTTAAGTAATGATTGGGTTTTTAATCTTTATTTATAATAAAGACGAACATGTGTTTGCGTTTCGGAACGCAAATATACTTTGCATGGTAAAAGTGTGCACCCGGGAATATTTTTTGAAATTTTTATTAGATAATTAATTAAAAATTAAACAAATGTTTTAGAGACAACTTCCGAAAAAATATAGTACAAAAATGATTTTTACATCATCTGAAAATTCGAAAGATTACCATTTCAATGATTTCGATTTTTAACATACGAATTAAATTTCTATATTTAATCAATTCAAAAAATATTTTTAATATATTTTTTCCAACAAGAATCATAAGAATTCTGAATGAATATTAAACGAATTACTAATGATAATAAAAAAAAAGACTTAAGAATTCTAGAAGAAGGCCAACACTGTTGATAAAAATCACTATTAAAGAGGCAGATATCCTTTCATTTTTGCTTCAAAATTCAAATTATTATTCTGTTTCTAACATATAATATTATTGATAAAGGAAGCTTCAGGAAAGAAAGTAATACATTAAATGTAATGAAGACTTGTAAAAGATTTTATATTTAAAATACTGTTAACATGAAAAAAAAAGGCCAAATTTTACATTGTTTTATATTAAAAATTAAGTTACATTGTTAAAATGTATCCATTTTTTAAATGAATTTTAAGACAGCTGTTAAGAAATAAAGAAAATGCATAATAAAATGAATAGAACGGCGTCAAGCTTCTAAGTATGAACCATATATCTATCAAAATTTGAAACTTAAAAATTTTTAGTGACTATTAATCCCGGTGAAGCAGTTGGTCATCAAAGACGGTTAGTAAAGAATATTCTTATTTTTCTAAATTTATATTAATTTGAAATAAATTCAGATCCAATAATTGCCGTAATAACCACATACATCCTCTTCCCTTTATTTTATATACATAGTTTTCTGTAATTTAGATAGACGCTAGCTGACCTAAGTTGTTGATCTGAAGAACACGGAATAAAAAAATTCTTTATTTATTTTTGTATATAATTTATTAATATATGGCAATCAATCTAATAATTTATTTATATATAGCAATTTAAAGAGATTTTGTTATTATTAAAAATTTTACACTTGGATATTAAACTTATTCCATTATGGAATGGTGACTATTTCACTCTGAACGTTTTTTATACTCCGTTATTCGTTTTTTTTACCTAAATTAGTGAAATAAATTGTTTAATTTTTATAGTTTTATTTTCTAAACTGTATATATCTGTATATAGTTCTAAAGCGTTTGGCACATTCAACAATAACATTTCAGAATCTTACTTTAACATTTTCCTTTTGCCATTCGTTTTTGATTTTATAATTATTATTGAACTTCTGATAATCTCTTCAACCTCATCAAAAAGCATTCATGTCGATGAATAATATTGCTAGGCTTACACAAATGCTTACAAAAAGAATGCAATTATTTTGTTTAGATTTAATTTCACTATTTTGCATAGGAACACGACTAGTTGATTTACTTCCGTAGTTACTTAAAACGTGCTTCCGTTGACTTACTTAATACGTACTTCCATAATTGTATATATTTCGTCTGAGAGCGATGCGTATGTAATCTGCTCTATCAATCTTTGTATTTATGACAAAACTATTTTTAATTCAAAACACTCCGAGAAAATAAAAACTAAGCATCAAAACATATGGAAATAAACACTAGAAAAACGAAGTAGGAGAAGATAGGTTAATAATCCATAGTATAAAGATAATATATAAGAATACAGAAGATACTAAAAACTATAAAAAAAAATCAATTTAATTTTATAATGTTTTTAAATTTGATAATGTTTTAAACTGGCGTACTATTTGTAAACTGCGATATACGAATAAAAAAAAAATCATTCAAAATATTCTACAAACGTTGGGATATTTTGTTGATTTGGAATATTTTGTTGATTTTTGAAGAAACCAAATTCGGATTGTTGTTTCTTCTTGAGTAGCAGGTCTTCACTTATAAATTGAGGTTTAAAATTTTATTTATATTTTTGATTTAAAATTAATCGAAATACTTATATTTTCTCTTAAGGACTTCGGAGCATATTATTGCACCAAAATAATTTTAACATCGCATAAAAATTCAAAAAATAAACTTTTTGGTGATATTAGTTTTATTTTTACATAATGCTTTCTCTTATTTTAATCAGTTTTTTTGAAAAACATTTTAGGTGTATTTACAACAATATTTTCATTTCTAAAATTATTTGTTTTATACTTAAATGTGTTGAAACAAAATTAAAAACATTTTTTGTGCGTGCATTTTCTTTATTATATAATTAAGAGTAAATTTCAAAAATAAAATGAAGATAGCCAATATCGTATTGAATTTAAGATTTGAATCTCCTTTAATTTTCCGTTATTTTTCTTCACCTTTAATTTCCCCTTTATTATCCAAATGACCACAGACTTCATTTCTGTAAATATTGCATTTTCCCTGCACTGCTTTGTATAATACTTTATATTTTTTAAACGTTCCTGTATATAGTTCTGAAAGAATATGTTGAAAATAGTTAAACTTTTGACTTTATTTCCTTTTAGTACGACCCCCTATTGCACATTTTTGGAAAAATACAAGGAGCAAGCTTGCCCTTTCTTCCCCGAAGGTGCTTCATGCGATTGCGATATCAAGGCAGCAAAATACGGAGGAAACAAAATTACTATCGTACCACCAAATCTTGGACCAATCATCAAATTTGTTGCATCGGTAAGATTCTGCTTTAAAATCTATGCTTTGTGACAAATGTCGATATGTTTAGTGTTATGAAATGCAAAACGTTCTATCATACAACCAGAAAAAACAAAAGTTACTGTTTCATTTCACTTAATTCAGAATTTTTAAAAAATCATGCTAAATATTTTTTTAAAGTTAGTTTTTATAATATTTTTTAAATGTAAATAGTAAAGAGCATTTGGCATTCCTACGTTAGCAATAATAATAATATTACACGTAAAAATTATTTTGGATTTCTAGGTACTTTTTGTTTTTCCATTGTAAATCTGAAAGTCGACTGATTTAATAAGAGGCCAAAATTTTTTGTGTATCTGTGTGTGAACCATTTTGTGTTCAAAGTGGAGAAAACGTTCTGACAATTATTGTCCATTTCCTTTAATTTATTCGATTAAACTGTTAAAACTTTTCAAAATATTATTTCGAGGTCATGAAACTCAAAACTAACTTGAGCAAATTAAACAAGATATAGGGTATGTATGGATATCAATCCAATCGAAAAAAAGTGATTTTTAATATTTTAAAATATATTATAGATTTAATTTAGAAAGTGGGGCATAATATGTACAATAGAAGAGTTAAGAACTTGTTTTGGCTTTTGATGTATTTTGTTCAAAACAAGTTTTCCTGTTTCAAAGAAAATCTTAAATATAATGGTTCTCTCAAACGGACTTTTGTAAATATTTATCTTTTAAATAAGATTGGCGCAATTAACATTATTTGTTACCGTATTTAAACTACACAATAACTAATTTGGGAGGACCTCTCAGTTTTGAATCATAGAACGAGGATGAAGGATAAGGCCTAAACAAACAACCCATTCTCCAAACTTCCATGGCTCATGAACATGAAGACATTAAACCTCAATGGCAAATTTACTAATGTACAAAATGTTGGCTTTAGTACTTTTTTGTAAAACCTTTTCGCAACACTTAATTCTACTTTTAATGAAATTTTAAAGAGTTAATTCTACCATTTGTAATATGATGATTTTCTATTCATTTCACTTTTTTGATTAAAAATATTTATTTGTTCAATTCATACTATATAAAATATATGAGTTATATAAATTTTTTTTTGCTTTTCTTTTACTTAAAAGACATAACAATTGATAAAAATCCCATATAACATTATTTGAGACATTTTTTAGTACTTTTATTTTTATCTCCATTCACTACTATCACGTTTTTTATAGATATTTGCAGAAAACAACAATACAAAATATCCGTTGCAAAATATCCCTCCTTCCAGAGCAAAAACAACAATAATTCACAAAACCTTTTATCTTTTCTTACTATAAGATTTTAGGTAGCGTTGTGTTTCACAACTGATAAGGAACAAAAACGAAACAATGTTATCGATTGTTGCAACCTTATAAGAATCTTTTAGTTGATTCAGTTTTAATCACGTGTCATTTTTACTGAATAACATCATATAAAAACAATAAAAAAATATTGAGAAATATCAAACAAACAGAAAAAAGGTGTTATATTTTCTTCAAACATTCGATTCAATAAAATGTTTTCAAAGTTCCTTTTAGAGCTGATCTAGTTTATCAGCTTTGGAAATAGAATAAGTTCTAGAGCATTGTAACAGAATGATATAGAAAACCAAATTTATCCCTAAAACATGGAAAAGAATGTCCGAAACCCCATTTAATTTTCTCCTAATACACGCCAAATGCCTCGCCAATTTAGGAATCATTTTCCCATTTGTCTTAAAGAAGAGTTTGTGATATTGCAGCGCAACGTAGGTCAATGTACATTTAAATATTCGTTTTCAAATATAGTCATTTTTATCCTATGACTATGAAGTCTCATAAATTTGAGTTAATTATAAAATCTAGGATAGCATTTTGAAATTTTACGTTAAAAATTCAGAAAATTTGTAATTATTGATTCTGAAATTTTCTAGTTGATTGTACTAGTTTTTAATTTAAAAAAAACTGAAAATAATTTAAAAAAAATAGAAACAATTAGTATTTGATTAATAATAATCCTGCACGATATATCTATCCCCTACTTTTATGTAACCATAATTTCAGAGGAAAATTCATTTTTTCTAAATAAGTAAATATTTTTTTAGCTGTAACGATGGCTCATTTCTATAATGCACCAATTAGAGGTTTTAAGGAATTTACATTTCAAAGTTTAAGGTTGCCCTTAAGATTTCATTTTACATCACTTATGCTTAAAACTCATAAGCTGTAAAAATCAAGATAAAAGTTGTTAATGCAAGCATAATTTTTATTTTATAAAATTACTGTTATTATAGAAAATTATTTCTCAGATGAGGTTTCTACTAGTTATTAGAAATGTGGTTGCAATAATTTTAATAAAATAGTATCATGAATTAGTTGACAAAAAAAAATCGTATATCAAAATAGTACAACACTGGTTGTAAGGATCCCAGTTAATGAATAGTTGTTATGGTTCGGATGGACAGCCATTTCTGTGAATGGCTTCACACCTTTTAAGAAAACTTTTAGGAATTAAAAGAAGTAGGTAACTTTCTCAATCGATTTCTCTGATTTGTTTGAAAAAATAAATAAATAAAGGTGAATGAAAATGTAGATTATTCTGTAAATGTAAATGTAAATGTAAATTATTTGATATACCGAGGAAAGGGGTCTTAAGGATTTGGAATAGCGATGTTTTGATAAATTTACGTGAAAATTAAGATATTATACACATTTTAAATTTTGAACATTCTGTGAAGTGTTGGATATTAAGAGAATTGCAACAATAGTTTTTCTTTTCTATTTTAGGGTAACTTCCGAATCGAACTCCGTTTCGTGGATAAGAGCACCAAGAAAGAACATCTCTGCTACATATTCAAAGGAAAGGCTCTACCATAAAAAGGAAATAGGATAATGGAAATTTAAGTTATAGTGGACTAAGGACCTTGTATATTTGTTTGTAAATAACTACTCAGTCCTCTCAAACGGTTTGAAAAAATCATTATAAATGTGGACTAAGTACATAACCTTCTGTTAAATAAAATAAATAAAAGTGTTATTGGATAATTCTTCTTGTTTTGACTTTTAGTTATAAAATAAAAAATCATTTGACCTTCCAAAAACCATATCAAATTTTTCTGAGAGCTAGATAATTAATTTCTTTGGTATACATTAGCTCCTATTTTTTCCCCCAAAGAAAGAAAATTCGCTTTAAATTCGTCTTTGTTTTGATTATAACGATTTAATTTGATGTACAGCAGAATTCCACACATCCGGATTAAGAACAGATTCGATGCAGAGAGTTGGATAAATAGGGAAAGAAATAAAATTATTTCTAGAAAAAAAGAAACAGAATTCACATAACGTTTATTGCAAAAGTAGGAAAATTACAATAATAAATTATAAACCAGCTGGCGACATTCTTACATGATCCACAATAAAGATATTACCCTCCGCACAATGATATTAACAGCTGTCTATGTCGTTTATCCTAAGGCCCCCCCCCGCATAAAATTTTGGATCTGTGTCCTTAAAAACCACGATTGCTTAGATATTTATTTTCAGAATTGCGCATGAATTTTGAATGAATTTCCAAGCACGAATTTCGTGCTTCATAGAATAATTAAAAAAACCAAATGTGAAACAATGACACAGAATTGTAATTGTAGGAACAAGAACATGTCCCAAATTTCATTTATCTGATTGCATTTTTATAATCACGTTACTTGCATGGAAACGTACAGACTGAAAGAAACCAAGTGTTTTGATTGATTTGATTCAAAATTTGATAAAAATCTATTCATAAGCTGCTAAAATTGTGTACCGAATTCCATTTATCCAAGTCTTTGTGATTTTGAATTACTGCTATAGGACTGCTGCTGCTCTCGCACAGATTTAGTTCAAATTCTGAAAAAAAAATTTCGCTTTAGATGCTGAAATCTCAATTACCTAAATCATCCATTTCTGAATTATCGCATTTATATGCACACGAAAGTACAGATATGCAAATAGTCAATCCCTAGACGGATTTGTTTCAAAATTTGATAAAAACAACTTTAGATGCTAAGTCTGAGTACCAAATTTTTAATTTATGTTTTGTAGGTATCTGTTCATTTGTACTCGAACAGTCGCACTTCCTGTAAAATGGATTGCGTTCAATTTTTGACAATAAAGTAACAAATTTAGCGTTAAGGACCGCATACCAAATTTCATTCGTCTAACTCAAAGTGAAAGTAACTCTAATGTGAAAAATGTTTTTCGGAGTCAAGATTGTCGAATTCTGTGTCGATTACAATACTTCATCTATACTTCATATACGTACTCTATACTTCGTAATCTTTTACAGATATTTTTTTTCTGTGATATCCCAGAACATACTTTCTATACACAAAGTAAGAAACAAAGTATAACAACAGTTAAATGACAACAACAATTAAAAGTCTTTCTATGGAACTCAAAATATCTTATAAACTAATGGAGTTCGGATGATTTCAATTATATTATACAATCAATAATTAGAATATTACTAAAAATATTCAAATATACGATTAGCTTTAACTTCTTATTATCAGAACCTAATTTCAACTGACGTTCATTTAATTTTGATAGAGTAATTTTTGTTAACAGAATAAATATTTGCAGAAAAAATAATTAAAGGTGATTCGAATGCCTTGTCCGAAACGTCGTATATTTCAGAATTGTTTCTCTAATTTTTTAAAAGAATTATAAAGCAAAAATAATGTGCACTTACAAAAATATATTTAATATAGTCTTAATATATATTAATAGTAATAAAATAAATAATAAATTTATATTAATAATAAAATAAAAAAGCACTCATGTAAAATGTTCTAAAAATATTTTTGAAAAAATTTATTAAAATAAGAGAGAAATTTTGTGGGGAGATAAAATCCATGGCACTGAATAATTTATTTTTTAAATTTCAAAGTAGTGTAAAAATGTTTTTTTTTTCTGTGTGTGTGTGCGAAATAATACGCTTAAATTATCAAGGAAAAAATTCAAAGTTTTTATTGATTTTTAAAAATCTAATAGAAATTTGAAAAAAAATAAACTTTTGTTAATGAACACTTAATACTAAAGAAGTTAATATTTTCCTAATTCGTCATCTCGAGGACCAGTTGTCTGCCCTCTAGATTTGATTTTTACAGACAATATGCCAGAATATAATCAGGTTTTGATGGAAACGGAAGTACTGTAAAGTAAGGAAATTGCGAAAAGTAAGTAAAACGCAGGCCATCGTTCACCAATATAAAATTATCTTAGGTTTTTATATAAGCATGAAGCTGATTGCCATAGTGTGCATATTCAAACAGATCCTTCTGAAAATTTTCTTTTAAGTCGGATTCTCAATTGAGCGGTGACAATAGCCTCTGTATATTGTCATTTATTAAATTGTATATATAATAATTGAAAAAGATCTTTTAAAAAACTGCATATTTTCAGTTTTTTAAAGCATATCTAAAGATAATTGAACAGCTAAATTTAACCAAAATGTCGAGTAGGTAGATTGGTTAAATTTAGCCGAGATCTATAATTCTAATACTAAAACTTTATATCTAATTTAATGTAAATAACTCATTTCACTTTAAAATGATTTTATTTCGAGATAGAAATAATTATAATAGTAATTTTTGTTTCTAGCCTCTTATTTTATAGGTTCTTTTGCCATTATAATTTTCTTAAATAACGCCCAATGCTATAAAAATGAAATTTTCTCCTTTGTTGGGATTAAAATCTGTTAAATATTCTCACTTCCAAACAATATTTCACATGAGAAATATACTTGTTCCATTTGAACATATTATGATATACTTACAATCAATTATGTTCATTTAAATTTTCATTTCCATAAAATTGAGTTTTTTATAAACATCATTTTGTTATGAAATTCTTCGGTAACGTTTTTTTAACCAAAAACTTGCTTTCACCAGTTATGATGTTCAAAGTGCTAGTTCGAATTCCAAAGACTTTTTACATTAATTTCAAGAGCCAATTTCTGTGATTCTGATATTTAAAGTCGTCCAGATATCAGGTGAGCATAATATAGAAAGAATATAGAAAACTTATCTAAATCAGGGTAGCTTTCAATCGAATACTGCTCTATCATATTGCAGGCTGATTGGGAATAAATAAACGCTGAATTTCTTGACTTCCCATGCACGTACTTGTGGCGGTAAGCAAATAAATAAATAAAAGAACAATATAATTGAACGAAAAAATACATTATTTTCTATTTAACACAGCAAATAAAAAGTCCGAAGCTATGGAAAATATAGCCTTCAAAGTACAAAAAAACAAACAAAAAAAAACATTATGAATTATGCAATAAACTTTAAGCAAACTTATTTAACGATATTTAGTATAAAATGATGCAAACAAAAGCTAAACTTTAAAACCTTGTTTTCTTATTTCACATAAATGATGTTGTCGAAGTACAGATTTACAACTGATAGTTAGCTTAAAAGAATTTAAAATACTTTGTTATTAACGATTAAGCACATAAATCAATCTTTAAAGAGAGCATTTGTAAAATTATTGTTCACAAATGCTCTCGATTAGATGCGATGAAAAATTTATTTCATATTTATCTTGCAAAATTCTTTGATTTTTAGAGTTTTTCCCTGTCAAATTGATTTTGATTAATTATAACTGTTTGATTGTTTTTTTGCAAGATGATATGATTTTACTGATAACAATATCAACTTGTCCATCTTTTCTATCTGAACATATCTCTATTTATTTACTTATCTTCCTCTCTCTATTATTTTTGTCTGTGAACACAATCTTTGTACATAAAAGAGATAAAAGAAAGGGAGTAGCTTCTCGAACAATTGTTTTCTTTTCAATGAACTGTTCGTTCTAGAACTGGAATTCTTAAACCTTTTCTTTTCACTAATTTTCTTCTGAATGAAAAGATTTTTGCCACCTCATTTTCTTTCAAGATATTTATAGAAACTCCCTGAACTCGAATGTTAATACAAAAAAATGACGCCTTGACTTGCTTCAGTTAGATATTCTTTCGAATATCGGTTCCAATGCATTTTCTCTCTATCTGAATGTAAAACGAGGCTTTGTGACAACCTTGAAAATTTATCTAAAGAGCATTTTTAAGTCCAGATATAGAAGTTGTTTAAAATGAGGTTTAGGTGTGAATTGGTAAAGATGTAACTAACTTTAAAGATGCAATAAAAGATTTCAAACAAGGAATTCAGCACAGAATGTCTCAAATCAGAGTGAATGAAGGATAAAAAGTCATTTGAAGATCACACGTAGGTTTTCCTTTTATAAATGGAGAATGGTTGATAACTAGTGATCAGGTTAGGATGACTCTTCGTTTGGTTGAACACTTCCTCGGCTGCATCTGGATGTTATAATTTATTGAGAAGAAATGATAAATAATTTGAAATTCAGTTTAAATATTTATTCAAAGGATTTTAGTAAGTACTTTATACGAAGTACTACTTACTAAATGTACTTACTTAATGAGTATAAGTACTTACTTAATGCACTATATAACATTTTCTAATAAAGTTTTGCTTTCAAAGGATGAAAAATGCGAAAAAAAGAAATTATAATTACTCCCAGTTTTGTTCCACACAATATTAAATAAGGGTCTCGATTCCCACTTTAAAAAGCATAAAGTACCGGTGATTCTTAGCCTTTAGGGTCTAACATACCTTGTCAAGTTCATGGGTTGCCTTGAAGTTTCTATATGGTAAGGAAAAAAAAATTAAATGCATACTAGATAGGTTACATTCTTGGATGATTTTAGAGGAAACTCGTTTATAATACCAGCTCATTCATAGCGATCAAATAGTTACTAAAATATACATTGATTTATTAATTTTTTCAATAACTAAAACATAGAGTCCATAACCTTTCTGCAATTCATGTTTTGCTACCACCTCAAATGTTTTTTAATCCACTAGCTTGGTTCTAGAATACCATCTTGATTTGCTGATTAATAAAAAATATTATGACTTATTATTTTTTTTATTTTTGTAGTTTAGAAATAAATTTACTTGCTTATTACTTCTGAAAACAAACTCAGCTTAAAAAATGTAGATAAAATAATAAGGAATTTTATTTAATTTAGAATGAGATGAAGAGTTCATTTTATTTAAAAAATATTTGCATATTTAGATAATTTTTTATATGTTTTTCTTTATATCTAAATAAATAGAAAAAAAATATGAATGACTTTTCTTTGAAACTTCACAGGTTTTTTCACTAAGTTATCAGAATAGACTGGGTTGATTACTACCGAAAAGAATCTTTTCAGACTAATCAACACTGTTTTACAGCAACAGGAAAAAACATTCGTTTCGTGTTTTAATCTTTCTGCTAAGAGACAAAGTTCACTTTGATTAGGAATGAATTGGCATTATTATTTTCAGTGAAATATGCAATGCATTGAATTTCAAATATAAAACAGCATTTTTTAGTATTAGTTTTTGGAAATGGAATCTGATTTTGATATCTAACTTCAATTTGATTCTTGCAATGACATTAAGTGTATTGAAATTTGAGAAAAAAGGTAAGTATATTTTTAAAAGTTTGTGTTTTTTTAATATGATGTTTTGTTTCAATAATCGTCGTTTACAAAAAAGGATTAGGAAATGTTTGCACTGCCATTATAGCTTTGTTCATGCATCATTTGTCATCCATAAAAATAAAAAAAAATGAAATATCTTCAATTTCACTTGATTATTCTAATAATAATCAATTGTTTATGATATTTTTTCTTTGATGACTTTCTTTAAGCATTTGATCTTATTTCTATTTAAAAAAAACTTAAATAAAATAAATAAACAAGTTTTGAAAAGTTTGCCTTATTAATGTACTAAAATATAAAAGATTTCTTTTTTGTAATTTTCTAATTTTAGTTTTTATTTCATTATGCATTATTATAATTAATCTGGAATGACAAAATCTGAATTTTTTGAAACTCACAACAAAACATCAATGTTTATAAAGAATTAAAATTTTATTAAATGTATTCATTTGTTGATAAGTAATTTATGTAAATATAAAAATAGAATATTATCTTCAAGAATGTATAAGTGTTCAAAGATTCAAATTCTTGGTCCTCAAGACGTGGGTGAAAAAATGATAAAAGTATGTTATCTTTACAAACATGAAATACATCAAAAATAAAAGTATTTAGAAACTTACAAAAAATACTGCACATCAAAAATATTTTTTTTTGAAAATTTAAAATATTTCAGGTATGTGCTGAAAATACTTATAAAATATACTTTTCTGAAGCATAAGGATAAGTTTTGCATACTTAAATAATGCACCTCAACTATCATGGAAAGGGTTCTTGAATTTGTTCTTACCATTAAATTTTCATGCTTGTAATAATAATGCTTAATAAGAACATCTAACTATCAAGAACTTTAAATTTCACATTAGTTGCAGAATAATATAAAACGAAAAGTAATATAATAAAAAATGAAATTGTTTGAACCATTCTCTTCTTTCTCTTAACTTTTATTTTAACTAAAAATATTATAATAATGTAGTTGTTGCGTTTAGTAAATAATATTTTTTAAAATAAAAATTGCCACGTTAAAGATGTTGTGAATATTGATAAAAAGTAGAGTTACATACAGTAATATTTGTATAAAATAGCTTATATACCACAGACACTTTTTCAAATTTTTTAGAGCAAAAATTTTCTTTCTTTTATTTGCTATTAAATATTTCTATGTAATTTGACTTGTTTTATGTTTGTTAAGAAAACGTTTAATAGTTGATATTTTCATTGTCTTAACGATATGTTAATTTTGGAATTTTATATATTTGTTATTTCTAGCTGGCAACAAACTATTCTAAATATTTTGCAAATTTAATAATAAAAGTTAGTTGATAATTTAAATTAATTCTGATTTCATATGAGTCACAGCTCTTGGTAGTCAGTTTGTGAAAAAAATTGATTGAAAGGCTCCATAATATTTATAATTGAAAATTGAATATAAAATTCAAGACTGAAAAAAGAAAAAAAAAGTGCAAAAAATTGTTACTTTTTCATAAACCAATATATAGCGTGTTTAAGAAACGTTTTATTATTTTTTCATTTTCAATTCCCATTTTACACATTTTTGGTGAACAAATTTTGTTTGAAAAATATTTTTTTTCACGGAATGGATAAAAAAACAGTTAAAACGAATGTTTATAATTACTTAAGATTTTTCTTAATAAGTTATTTTGAGTATCTAGCAAAGCACAAATAATTTATTTTAGCGATTATTTGACGGTGAAACAATGTAAAAAACAATAAAAATAAGCAACTAAAAAGCGATATATCAGTCTTTTTGTATTAATTTTTGAAATAGTTTATTGAAGAAAATGTTAAGATTATACATATAAAGAAATTCTCATTCTGGTACATAAATACAGTACAAAATTTCTGGGGACATTTAAGACATTTTCAGCATTTTTAAAAAAAATGCTATCCTTAATACATTTAGCTTCTTTTTAAAAATAAAGCAAACGATATTTTAAAATTATTTGCATATTTGGCCTTTTTATTTCTCGCATTTTATTAAAAATTGCAAAAACGTAACAGATGGAAAATTTGTTGATTTCAATGGATATAAACAAGTACTTTAAAACAGCAAATGGAAATTTTTTAATAGATGAGTTTATTAAAATCTGATTGTCTTTGAGCTAAAATAGAAAGATTTATTGCATATATAAACGAACGAGACAAAAATAAATTTGATGAAAATTTAAATTTTAAATATAAAATATTTTACTTGCACACTATATTATATATATTCTCGCCAAATATAAATATTAAATATCATAAATATTAAGTAAAAATAAAATTGTTGATGAATGTTAGTACCATAATAATGTAAAACTAAAACTTTTTTTTCATTTATAGGCCATGGGAGGCAGATTTTAACCATCAGAAAACTAACAGTTTCTCCGTATCCAATACGGTTGAATCGAGGCAGTATTAAACTATCACTTGTTGCAGAAATTCACGAAGATGTACCAGCAGACATCCGCATTTATTATAAAGCATGGAAAGTGAAACATTTGCCTTTTGGGTTGAAAATTCACATCCCAGCTCCCAATCTGCTTCCCCAAGGATGGTAAATAATAATACATTATTTTTTTTTTCTATAAATTACACCTATCTATTTCAGTTTCAATAATTTAGAATGTTTTTATATGAAAATATTGTTGATAAGTAATCAAAATATAACGCGCATTGATACAGTAGTGTGACTATGAAAATTTCCGTATCCTTATTAGTTATCAAATAGTATATTAATGCAGTTTGGAGAGTGCTACATAAATGAGACAAGCAACAATTTTTTCTTGAGAGAAGGATTATTTTTCTGTTAACTTTAAACATTTATCATCTACAATCTGCAGTCTAGTTATTAGGAAATTCAAACAATTGATTTTGCTGTGTACTTGTCAACAGAGCCTTACGGCAATTGATTTGGCAGCTTACTTTTAAACAGTGCTTCACAACAATAGATTTACCAGTGTACTTTTAAACAGAGCCTCAAGACAAAAGATTTATCAACGTACTTTTAAACTGAACCTCACCACAATAGATTTAGCAGTGCACTTTTAAACAGAGACTCACGACAATAGATTTACCAATGTACTTTCAAACAGTGCCTCAAGACAAAAGAATTATCAGCGTACTCTTAAACTGAACCTCACCACAATTGATTTAGCAGCGTACTTTTAAACAGAGCCTCGCGACAATTAGCTTAGCTGTTCACTTTTAAACAGAGCCTCACGACAACAGATTTAGCAATGTACTATAAAACAGAGCCTAACATCAATTGATTTAGCAGTGTACTTGTAAACAGAGCCTTACAACAATTGATTTCGCAGTATACTTAACTTAGTTGGGGTAAATCATATGTTCTAACTAGCATATGATAAAAATATCTGCTGCATTGCAAACAATGGTTATAAGTAATACATACTCCCCTCTTCACTTCCTATAATTGTAAATACCAGATCTTCTATTATTTTTTCATGACAAAAATAAGATTGTTGCAGTCTGAACCTGTTTAGGGAAATCCATGGCATGATGTTATTTGTTTCTCGCTTGTGTTCTACTTAAAGGTCCCACGGAATTAACTACTATTATACTATATGTCTGATTTTCCTGGCGTATATTATTATTTATGGAGAAACCTCAAAGGAATGGAATAATGCCACTAGAATTATAATCCTATTTTCATTCATTGGGTTCGTTTTAATTCCTTAGGGTAACTCTAATTTACAAGTGAGCGTTATTTGGTTGTTTGCCATTGCCTTGACTGACCTCAGAACACAAAGTGTTGGTAATGGTCATTCATTTTCTTCATGATATCCTAAGCATTAAAAATCAAATTCGATTTCAGCATTTACTGTAGTAAGGTACAATTTCTTAAAGCTAGTGTCGGTTCAGCTTTACTAGTCATGGCATTATGGTAAATTTATCTTGTCTAATGCCAATTAAAGGTTTTGCATAATCAAAAAAATTCAGTTTAACTTTATAGTTACATGAAAGACACAGCTGCAACAAAATTAAGGATATTTTGGAAGGAATCCCACATTTTCATCTTCGGTCAGATGAAGGGCAGAAATTTGGATTGGCATCCCCGCGCTCCAAATTTCCGCATCACATAAAGGGAATAACATTTGGCATTCGACAATGTATTTTACTACATCAAGACAGCACATGCAGTATGGATCTTTTGATGGAATCGGGTTCAGAAATATTGCCTTCCGTTCTGGCGGCCTAGAACTTACCACTAAGTCACCGCGGTCCATAAAAATTAAATTATGACATTTTTTTGAATTTTTAAAATTTATTCTGCCATGTTAATTGGGCAGCTGGGAATATCTGTAGAACTGACTATAAAACTGGCAGGTTGATAATTTTATTTTCTTATTGTATTATGTTGAATAAAAAATAACTTTATGTTTCAAATAAAATTTTATTTTTTTTCCCAGAGAAGATACAGATAATTTTTTTATTATTTCAGCACTCTTGAAGACCTGAATCTCCAGATGTTAGCTAGAAGTGGTCTAGTATTAAAAGCTGACACCTATAAACTTAACAGCATCACAATTCCAATTCCAACAATCGAAGGATTTGTTGGAGCAGTTGTCAGATGGCTGTTATCGGTAATGACTTTCAAAATATATATTGTCCGGAAACCATTTTATTTAGGAATTAGCTTTATATGTTATCATATAAAAAGATTTAAAAAAAAAGATTCTCAATCCCATTTCAATCCCAATCCCATAAAATAACAAGTAGCTAAATGTGCATCTGTTATAAGCAGTTCAAATTCTGAAGCAAGTTTTAATTTTAATAATAAATTACAAATGTTGAGAGCACAAAAGATCCTCAATTCTTTCATGAAATAAAAGATTTAAATTTATTATTTGACTGTTTTTTAGCAATAACTTGTAATCAATACTTAAAAGTTCTTTTTGTGAAACTCTTCCTTCTCTTGTTAGAAGGAATGAATGTTCTTTTTTATATCAAAGATTCAACAAAGATGACCTCAAAATAATAGCTCTAATCTAAAGAATTAAAAAAGTTTAAAGAGGCGAAATGGTCGATAACGGCTCCCGGTAGTTAAGTTAAGGATAGTAAATATGGAGCCATAATTGAATTTCTGAACCTAGCTTCACGAATAGCTTAGTGAGATGAAATCTTTTAGTTTATCCATTCCGATTTGGCTCATTAAAAAAAAAGTACCTTGAGAAAAATCAAAACCGTTCTGAAAATTCATTAGTTTATTATTAGATTAGTTTTATTAATTTGAAAAAAAAGTAATGATATAATGACCGTCCACATTCTTCGATGTGTCCTGCATCTTCTCAAACCTTATTTGTTTTCTCAAACTCTTATTTTAAAATATTGGAAAAAGATTCCTGGTGAAAACATAACTTTAAATCCTTTTCTATGTTGAAGTGTATTCGCCACTTTGGGGAATTTCTAAAGAAAAATTCTCAACTTTTTAGAAAAGTTACAAGATATGGTGGATTCAGGGATAATACAAAATGCTAAGTAAAACGGGGTACAAGATATGCCAGGTACCAAACTGATTTCTGAAAGTATACAGAAATTTCATTTTCTATTCGCATTTTAACTAAACCCTAACATCTATTTTTTATATGAGGTGTTATTTTTAATTTACACTATGATTTTTAGAAGAGATAAATCAAAATGTTATTCGAAGTGTGGATCTAAAGAACTGCCTGATACTCTTTTTTAACTTAAAATTTTCTATTTTATTTTCTTAAAATCAAAACTATTTTAGTTCAAAATAATGTTTTGTAAAGAAAGAAATTGTATGAAAATGAGATTAATATCATTGAAAAGACATCCCTCCTCCATAAATTTCAAGGTGATGTAAAAACATAGAGAGAAAATATTTGTAGAAACGTTTGCTGAAAAATCTTGAAAAATTTGCTTATTTTTCAATTTACATGTCAATTTACTTTTGATATCTAAAAGCTGAAAGTGACCTTTCTCTTGCCTTGAAGTGAACACATGCCAAATTCCAACAAGATAAGGATAAAAACTGTAAATCTGTGTAAAGTTTTGAGTTTCCTAGGTCTTTTATTTTAACACAATGACTCTAACACATGCTGAACCAAAGTGTGTTAACAGCAAATTACTTTTTAAAACTAGATAAGTTCGCAATAGGGTTCTTTTCATAGGGCAGTTTTTTTTCTACTTTTTGTTTTGCAATTCTACTCATCAGCACTGTCTAGTTCAATGCTTTTACAAATAGATCTTGATAATGGATAAAAACTGAACTATTTTCGTGACGCCATATAAAATAAAAACTATTGTTAAAGAATTCCACGCTTGCGTAAGAACATATGCTGCATTTTTTGTTAGAAAGAAATGAATCCTGCATTTTACATTTTCACTTATTTTTTCTCTTTCAGGGAAAATTTCTGATTGAAGTAAAGATTATAAAAAAGAATGGAGAACAATTATCCTGTTATTCAGTTACTGGTGAAGCAAAGTCCTGATAGAGAAAATCTTAATTTATTGTATATGTACTCACTATTTTATTTATTTAGGAGATTGTGATCGTATTTATATAACATTTTACTAGCAATATTAATAAAAATATATGTCTGTATGTGTTGTCTGTTTGTAATTACCGGTCTACAAGACTGACGTGATATATAAAAAATCAAATTTGCTTTAAAAATGCTTGTATAGGAAGCAGTGCTCACGTTAAGCACAATTTTTTAGCTATTTTAATGAAATTAACTGAAATATTTGTATTTTTTTGGCAAATAATTTCTAAAATATCTTTGCCTGAAAGTAATTTCAAAGTCATCCTAATATTCAGAAAATAAATTTCTTCAATGCTTATAAATAAAATTTTGAGAATTTTTTTCTTGAAATTTCAAAAATTTAAAAAAACTTTTCAAACAAAATTTATAGCAGTACTTTTCATCGCTATATAATTTTTATTCTACAAATATCTAATAACATATTACTTCCCCATTGTTAAATATTAAGGCATGATGCAGTTTATGATTTGTGTATCGAGTATATTTATTCCAAAATTTTGGACTTTTATTGCATATTACTCCTTAGCTTTGGAGTAAATACAGGCGTGGTTTCAACTTCAGAGGTTCTCCCGCTGGTGTGGTGTGGTGTGAAAAGGGAGGTTCCAGCTCAGTTGTCGTCCTCGTCATCTGACAGCGGTTCAAAATTATGAAGTCCGTCCCAAAGTAACCCTTGTGCTGCTTTAAAATGGGACTTTAATATAGTTAAACTAAGCTAAATTTCAACTTCAACTTCAGAGCTGTGAAATGATAGAAGTTGTTGTTTGAATGTTCATATGCACAATTGCTCTTTTCTGAAAAAGCATTTGGGATCTCTTGCCACGCATGGTATTTTTTAATGAATTTATAAACAAATACGTTTGAAATATATCTAGTATTACATGCATAATTTCGACAATGTGTTCTTTTATTCTCTTTCTCTTCGGATAACTGGATAAGTTGCATTTAAATATTTCTAATTTTAAATTAAATTTTTAATTGATAACTCAGAATTGCATTATAGTTAATTAACCATCGCGTGATAAACATAAAATGCACCATGCATTTTGGAATCCATTATTTATCTGCGGAAGAAACAAAATGTGAAGTTGCAGTATACCCTGAAATAATGTGCAGATCGCTACTACACGATATTTATGTAGATATCATGTGCAATTACAGCGCATATATTAAATAACGCACATATTTAATGAATAATACAAGTACAAAGCGTATAAAACTCTGAAGAATAAATGTATATCAAAGTATAGAATATTAAATTTTACAAAGTAGTCTTATGACAAACCATTTGGTGAGAAGTCTAACAAGTTCGATAAAAGTGTTAACGACGCTTTATTCCACAGGAAAAATGAAAGATAGGTTTCAAAACACAGCCGAAACGTATAAAGCACTTACAAGAAAAATTTCAAGAATTAGCAACATATTAGCAAAGAGCACATCACATCGAGTTTAAATAACGACAGCTCGCAAGCAAGACAACAAGCTCGCTTTACGATCAACTCTTCAAAGCTAGAACTTATTTGACAGTTTTGCTATATCCCTTCTAATTTAGATTCTCCTACAGGACAAAGAATCTTCTAGAAGAATCTTTGAACTCGAATCCTAATAGATATCACTAAAATTCTTGTATTTTTTAGATCCTTCATTTTTGCCACCAAAATTTTCAAGTACATCTCCAAAATCAGGGATTACTTACTTAGTATGCATTTAGCATCTATTGAAAATATCTACTATTTTCTCTTTTCTTTACCAAGAGAACAATTTCACAGGGAATCATTATTACAGCTCCACAACAATAGTTTTTAAAATTATTCTTTTGTTAGAGCAAAAACTGTTAATTTTATTATTATTTTTTTTTACAACTTTTAATTTATTATTCAAAACTATTCTAATCTCTAAAATTCTAAACTTTGGAATCTTAAACTTTTAGTTTTTTACTAATTTCTGACCATTTGAAAGTCGCTCGCATGGAAGCATGGAATTAAAATTTAATTAAATTTAATTGATTTACTGATAATTAAGTTTTGAAAATGCCAATTATGTATGGATTGCCACCGATAATATACAACTATATTAACTTTTAAACTTAAATCAGAAATCTTTTTCAGTTAAATCAGAAAGTGAGAGGAAAATCAATTACAAAATTTTGTTTTTACCAACATGAAATAAGTCATGATAAAAAAATAAAAGTGAATAAAAATATCTGCAGAGAGAATCAAAGTGTCTCCCATATTTCTGATGAGCCAAATGATAACCAAAGGTGTCTAATATTTAATTAAGTGTTGTGGAAAGCATCACGATTCTTTTATTTTTATATTATCGCAATAAAAAATTGATTTCTTTATAGATATAACTACGGTTTCTTTAACTTTTTCAACTTTTTCATTTCAAATTATTTTGACTTGAAATATTAGTTGATATCTGAAAAGATGTCAAATAAACATAAATTAGCATCAATACTTAGCTACAGAAATAGCTTACACAAATATTTTATAAAATTTAACTGAATTTCTTAATTAACATATCTTTTATTAACAAATATTTCTTTTTGAAAAAACTGATAAAATACTGCTTCGTCGAATTTTTTTCGCAAGCAATTTGGAGTAAAAATCTTTAATTTAAAAGTCCCTGATATTTTATTTCAGTCCGGTGAACAGAGCATTAGAAAAGCCATTTTTCGAAATGACTTTGCTCGAAATGACCGAAATATTCTTTCAGTATCATTCAGTATAATATGTGATTTAGTAATCACCAGCCGGCTTAAGCAACAAATTGGATCGATTTGATTTATATTTGCTAAAAATTTCAATTAAATATTGTTTATAACTTGGTCTTATTGGCTTCCTTAGCAAACATTTTTTAAATTTCGAATTTTTATAACTAATTTAGAAGTCTTGCACTATTCTGTTCATTGTGTTAGGCATTTCTCTAATTTTATTTCTATATCTTTATAAATCCAATTACATCACAAGAAAGAGTAGAAATATTTAAAAATGCATGTTCCTTAAAACTTTTTCACTGTTATTTGATTCTGAAGTTAAATCTTAATTGCAAATATAGCAAAATTTTAAAAAAGTTTTTAAAAACACATCTTGTACTTAAAATATTAAATATGGGAAAATAAGGAAAATCTTCAATCTTTAATTTTAACAACGGAAAAAATTCGGGACAAAAGCTTTGTATTATCTAGAATGAAAAAAATATAAGTTGCAACTAAGTAATGAAATATTATAAAATATTCTTAAAATGCGTTTTAAAAATTAATAAAGAACAGAACAAATATCCTTTGAGTTTTGAGATGATGTAAAAATCATTTCTGTGCTGTAATATTTTCGAAAGGTATGGCGAGAAAATGTTTTGGAGGCACACAGTCCACACATTTAAATATCAATTAAAGACTAAAGTAAAGATAATAATAAAAAGAATACTCTTTAGAAATTTTTAACACATTTCTAAAATTCTGCTTTAAAAAATTGTTTTTATTTAATTTATTTTAACATTTAGTCAATTTTTTATACTTAACCGATGAAAAATGAATTTGCATTTGTTGTCCCCAAAGATCAATTTTTTTTAACCTTGTTAAATGTTATGAAAAAATTTTGTCCGGGAATATGATGATTCAATAACACAATGAAAGGGAACTAGATTTGATATGTAATCTTGACTCCAAAACTGTAGTACTGTATCAGTTTTTAGACCGATTCATTAAAAAGAAGGGGATGGGGTTGAAAAGAATAATTGATTTTCCGTATTATACAACGAAGCCGCACTCAACGCCATATTATATTTGATGTAATTATTATATTTCTATATATTTTAAAACTCATCTCTCTGTTCAAATTTAAACATTACAAAATTTATCACCTTTGTTTTATTGTATATTTAATATATTTTATTGCATAAACTTATTAGGAAGTGATATCCTGTTGTTTTCCTGGTGCGGCATTTAATGCTTTAAAATCAAAGAGTTTAGTTGACTCTATTGAGTGATGAATGAGTTTTTGAAGTTGGCAGTGATTGTTCCGGATTAACGGAAAGTATCAGAATTTATAAAGTACATCAGAATGAAGTAATTTTTGAAGTGAATAATCTAAGGTTCAAAATCACACAACCGACTTCCCGCATCTTGATTATATAATCAAAAGATAATGGAAAAAGTAATATCGAGCAATTCTTTATTATTATTTCATATTTATAGTATTCGAATAAATTAATTTTTCATGCTATCTCTTTAGAGTCACACCTCCAAATGAAAATATCAGCAGCTTATCGAGCTCATTATCTAAAATTACATTATGTGTACTATCGATAACAATGTTGAAAATAAGTCACAATAATATTTATTTTGTATAATACCATATAAAATTTGTAATATTTTATCACTAAATAACCAAGTTATTTTTTTTGGGTTGGTTTATTTTTGGTGATAAAAAAAGCGTGTGTAGTTATTATAAAAACTGTTTCGAAAATAAATTTATCATACTAATTAATTTTAATTTTTCATTGATTTTAAGGGAATAACATATGGATTTGATAAATTTCGGCATTTAATTTAAAGCTTTGGATAATTTAAAATTTTTATTGCATTTAAAAATAAAACAAATTTAAAATATACCCGCTAGCGATGACTTTTGAAAATATTAAAGAAAAATAAATTTAAATTTTTCGAACTTTGTTATTTGCAGTTTTATTTAAATTTTGTATGCAATAATAAAGTAGTTGCAAATGAAATAAACATTACAAAAGTAGCCGTAAAAAAAATCAGGCATCGAAGCATTAAAAAAAATTCACCAGAAAATTGAAACGTATTAGTTCAGAAATCAACCGTAAAAACTCTTTATTTAAGTCTGAATTATTTACACCGATTATTAATACAGGTACATAAAAAAATTAATATTTGTATAAGATATTTCTTTTAAATAAACAAGCACTATCATAGCATATAAGTATAAGCTTCCTCGTATAAAACTTCATTCGTTACTTCTAATTTCGTAGGAAAAAAGCATTACATAAATGTACCAATAGAGTTTCCAAGTTTTTCGTTTCCTAATAAAGGTGTTATTCCCTCTCTTCCCACTCTGTGGACCTTGAGTAAGGCCCGAAATGCCCTATCGTGACATTTGCGAACAATAGTTAAGAAACGTTGATCTTTGGCATCTATCGAGTGATCCTTGGCAAATATTCTGGCGATTAATCCCGACATTTAGCAATGAGTACTCGAATTAGTGCTTTAGATGCGTTGTTTTCAACCAATTGAAACCAAAATTTGACTCAGAACTATTGTATTTACTAAATCGTCTAATTTCACATATGTGAGTCATTGTTTTTTTGAGTTTTCGCGTTTACATGCCTTCGAATGTACCGACCGACAGAAAGTCAAATCTTCGTCGGATCTGGCTACAAATTTGTCATTTTTTTTAACTCTTTAGATGTAAAATCTGCTTATCAAATTTTATCTCTCTAGCTCTTTATGCTTTGCAGTTACTGTGATCCCTAGAATAGTTGCGTAGTCAAAGTTTTCTTAATGGTTTAAAAGTAGACAGAAATCTGTAAATTTGGTGAAAAGTCCACATACCAAATTTCATCAGTCATTAGATTAGTACTCAAAGGAGCTTTTGAGTTATCTATATACATATATATTTTAGTTATCTTTACAGACAGATATCTACATACAGATACATTTGAGTTATCTTTACAGACTTTTTACAGATAGATATAATACCAAAAATGTGTTTTTCAAACTTGGTGAAGTCTAAAAAAAAATGTGAACATTTATCAAAATATCGAGTTTGAATTTTTTGATAATTACAATACTTTCTTTAAACTTCGTGCCTGAGAAAGCAAAAACTTAAATGCTTTATAAGTATGCATAAAAAAAGATTAAAGAGTTTTTTTTTTCGTTCAAAATGCTCAAATTCCTATTTTACGAATATTTTTGTTCCATTGATAATTGAAAAACTTACAAATTCATATTTAGTCATTTAATCATTCGTTTAAATATCTTTCATTGCGGAACATTGTAATACTAAACACCTCTTTGAGAACCAATTGAAGTTATGATAGATTTAACAGAAATAGAAATAAAATTATGAAACAATCAATCAATCTAAAATGATAGGAATATCATCAAAAAATATTTAAATTCAAATTAATCAAGGAAAACTTGTAATGCTGATTTTTCCATCTTTCCATTCTTTCTTTTTAAACAACTCATTTAATTATTTATGAGCATGAACAGAAACAACTCAATTTCATTTTTATTTTATATAATTTACTCTATCATATCACTCGCTCTGTGTTAATGTTGCATGGATTAATTGCTCCCTGTAAATAGTTTATTATTTTATATTATTATTTGTAAATAAAAATATTCTTTTATAAATGATCCAGTTAAATATCATGTAATTAACAGCGTCTATAACTGGTGTACAAAATATGACCATGATGGTATCATTTTAAATTTGGGAGAAATGCTAAAAAATATGTTCAACCTTTTAAAAACTAATCGAAGTCTGGAAAGCCAATGAGATAAGTACTCAGTGTGGCAGACGATTTTGGCGAGAAATGTTTACGCTTATATTTACATGATATAGAAGGAATATTTTTTATTTACACAGGAGTTGATATATTTGTAATTCCCTAAAAGAACAAAATATAATAAAACATCAGATGTTCTATTTAGTACATATTGAAGATTCAAAGTTTTGGCTCTAAAATATCAAAATAAGATCGCAAATTTATTTGATCATTCATAATAACAAATGCATCAAATGCTATCATGAGTTTATATTTTTTGAGAAAATTTGAATAACTATTTGATTTAAAAAGGAAATGTATAATTGATCCTTTAAAAATTCTATCATCATATGGAAATATAATTATTAACTTTCACACCTTTCTCTCACCATAAAAGCTTTATCAGAGGATAACTTTATCAACATTTAACTTGCTCCACGAATTTAAGGATATAATGCTTCTAAACTCACTGATTAAAAAATCTAAACATGTTACTAAAGAATCTAATCATATATTAAACGTCATATAACAGTAAATGAACCTCCTGTAACATCAAACGCTCCCCGCTAAGTAAATGACAAGCTCATATTAACTGAAAACTGAATTAGAAAGCCTGCTAGAGCAGAAAATCAGTAGACCTTTTAATAGACTTTATGCAAGATGTTTACATTTAGTAAAGTGACTGCTGGATACCTTGTGGGGAGTATAGAGCTCGGAAGGTTTTGCATAGCTAGACAGATATTCTATTCACTCCTTGCGTGATTTTACGTCTAATTTATATGACAAAAGTGAGAACTTTATAACATCGTTGACACATAAGTTAAAGAGTGTTGATCAGAGAAAACCCCATCCCTTCATAGAGATGGGGGTTATGGCAGGTTTGAAAGAATCTTTGAAGGATTAACATTATAAGATCTTGATTCATATAATAAAAGTTGATGGGGTGTTCCTCAGAATTAATTTTTGCAAAAAGGAAAAATAAAAAAAAGTTGCAAAATTTATTATCTCTTTGAAATTTGAAAAAGAAAGAAAAGTTAAAAAAAAAGAAATTAAATTAAATATGTAAAATAACACTGAGGCTCATATAATTTGTTTTCATTTGAAATGAAAAAAAAAACGAAGTTTTGACAATGCTTTAATTATTTCTTGTTCTTAATATTTTTTGGAATGCCCTCTTTAAAGATAATATTGACTAAAAACATTGCATCAGATGCTGTTATCACTCAAAGCTTTATTTTCAAAATACAATGAAATACCAAAAAAGACAGATGGATTCTATGTGCGGCCAATCAGAAATAAGTTTATTAATTCATGTTTTATAACCTTTGATAAAGAAAAAAGTTATTTGATAAGGGGAGCTTCTTATAAATGAGACATTTTAAGATTATTTTATTTGAAAGATGTACTATTTAGATAATATTACTTTTTAAAATTCTTACTTAAAATGAAGACATATTTTATATTTCTTTCCCTTTGTTTCATCGATGGGAGTATTGTACAAGCAATAATTTATGAAAAATGTGGTAAATATGCAAAGGAAATTGTTATTAATATATTTTTATTATTCTTTATTGCTTATTTAATTGCTTAGAGATATTTAATGAAAGACTATTTCTTTAGTGATATTTTTAATTTCAGAATATTTTTACTGTATTTATGTAAAAAAATGCTGCTGTGGTTTTAGTACAAAAGACTAATTATTTTTGCATATCCGTATATAAAATAAATATTTTATATTATTTATTTTATATTTCCTTTTTTTTAATTATGTTCAAGCAAGTGGAGTTATAAGTGAAAAATGTGATAATATACAATGACAATTGCTAACATTTTTATGTTTTGTTTTATGCTATATTTCTAACATTTTTATTTATTTAAAAATTATTGAACTAATAATATTTCTAATTTTAACTAATTTTCATTATATTTCAATATTAAAAGAATTTTTGCTGCTTTTTTATTACAAAAGTTAATTTTAATAAATAATATTAACAGGTTCAAAAATTTAGAGCATATAATCCTTTATATGCAGCTATTTTGCAATTGAAAAATGCATATAATTTGGACATTATTAATTTATTTATGAGTTCATGCCTTTTTTTAAAAATAATAGTTACTAAAAGTATCACATAGAAAAATTCTTACTTTTTTTCTGGTAAAAAATTAGCAGGAAATAATATATGCTAAGATGAATTTTGAATTTTTTGACGAATATTCATGCTATATTGACGAATATTCATGTAATATTTTATGGTCCAATTATTTTTTATGCGCATAACAAATAAAATTTGGCATTTATTATTATAACAGAAATATAGAGTAGAATGTTTCAAGGCAAATTCTGGCCACGAAGAAGAATGCAGCTCATATCTAGTAATTAGTTATTAGATATGCTAGATTAATTACTAGATATGTAACTAGTTACCTTATAATTAATTTTTCCCAATTTTTTTAAAAAATTTAACATTAATCTTGCGATATAAGATTTTGAAAACTTGTTCAATGTCTTTATTAAATTCTTATTTCCAGGTATTATTCGTTTGGCATTTCACCTACTATAATATTAACTATGAAAGATAATCTTATGTAAATATACGAATTAGAATGTAAAAATAAAGCAAAACTTCTTTTAAATTTTTAAAATTATAAATACAGAAGTAAAATTGCATTTATAAATGATTAAAAACTATATATATATATATATATATATATATATATATATATATATATATATATATATATATATATATATATATATATATATATATTAATTACATATATGATAGCTGCATTCCTATTGTATCCATACAGCTTTAACTGTTTTATTTACTCTTATTTCTTGTTAAAAATTTCATTTCTGATTTCCAAGCAAATTAAGAAGTCCATTATTATTTTATTTTGGAATGAATGAAAATATATAAAACTAATTTCCTCGTCTTTAATTGCATCAAACGTGATTGAATGTTTTTCTTATGTCTTTAGACCAAATTGAAGCCACATAACATTGCTAAAGAGAGATAGGCTGTTTTCGTATTAGAGGGAAATGAAAATGATAGATTTTATTAATTTCCAATACTTTCTTTCTTTCTCTCATCTTTCATTGCTTTTACAAAAAGTATTTCAAAAAACTTTCTTACCAGTAGACACTATTAATCGAGAAACCCGAAAACAGAATTAAATATGAAATGTAGCAATGATATATCAAAGATCAATAGTTATTTATCCAATCCGATCTTATCCACATTTATTTGTGCCCTCTTTTGAAATTGGTGGAAAAAGAATAAATAAAATATTAAAGTTGGGCAAAGGGAGAATTTTTTTTAATCAACAAAGTTACTTATATTTCTTTAAAAAGTATTTCTTTATTTCAAAATCAGTTATCATTAAAAAAAAGTTTATCCATTAAAAAAATAATTTGTGTGCAAAAGCTTTTTCTGTCACAAAACAAGGATATTTGATCCAAAATTGAATCTAGACCTATAGAGATATAAACATATCTTCTGTGTATTGCTGAAAGCGAAAAAAATCAAAACATATTACTTGCAACAAAAAATTTAATTAAAATTTCCGTAAGATTAGAAAATTCTGAGTTTAATTATTGTCATCAATTTTTCGATATTTTATTCTTTGTAATCTTCACTTTTGATTATCAACATTTTTTTGCACATTATAGGAATTTGGATGAAAGTAGAGCGATTTTCGATACAAACATATTTCGAACATCAAGAGACTTAGCCATTTTTTATTATAATCAACAGATCAAAAATTGCATATCATCAGCCATTAGACACGGAATCTAATAGCTTAAATAAATTAGAAAATACTAATTTTTTATGTTTAACCAATACGAACTAAATAGATACAGCACAGATTCAAAAAGAAGAAAAAGTACTTAAAAATAAACAACAGCTTTGCGAACTTCGATATCATATTTTTCAGAACGAAACCATTATTCATACAAGTAATATTAAAAAAAAAAAAACTCTATTTATAAAAGAAATATCGGTATTACTGACCGTACGATCTCAAATAATTTATGCAGAAAATAATTTAATTAAAATATTAACAAAACATTATCATTGATTTGCATACGATTGGAAAAAAAACCCCAAACGATTCTAAATTACATTTTTCTCGAGTGATATTGAAATTAAAAAAAAAAAAAAACTAATCAGAAAATAGTTTGGTCTAAAAAAGAAATTCAGTTATTTTTATTTTCAATTTACTTTCCTATTTCAAATATTTTCCTCGCAGTAGGCAATAATCAGTTAAAAAGTAAGGAGCCTGTTTAGATAAGATTATCTATTCTAATATTAATTATAGATAATATTACCTATTAATTTACATTCAGCCAATTATAGGACGGCAAGTAGGCAGCGCATGCGTAGAAAAGTACTAATTTATGTTTGCCAAAACTTCATAAGAAAGATTCAGGCATTCCATGCTTGGTTATAAATTTCCATTTTGCTGTCTCTGAATTTTTTTTTCTCACTGCGTATGGTAGTAAGAGTATATATATTTACACAAAGAAACATAGTAAAATAAAAAATAAAAAAAAGGTCAACATACTTAAATTTGAAAAACTATAGAAATGTCAAATAAAATGAACAACACACACACACACACACACACACACACACACACACACACACACACACACACACACACACACACACACACACACACACACACACACACACACACACACACACACACACACACACACACACACAAATTCTTATCAGAAAAAGCAAAGAGCAAAAAATGGTTGCATTTATGTATGATAAGTGATCAATTTTTTCTCGCCAAAAAACCCCCGTCAAATTCTACAAACGTATGCGCAGTAAGAAAGAATACAATACAGCGGGACAATTACTTGCCATCGACCTAACAGCATTTTTCTGCCTTTCTACGCACGCGCTGACTACTTGCCGTCTTATAACTGGCCGAGTGTAAACCCGACATAACAAGTTATCTATTAAGAAAGTGATTAAACTAGAGTCGTATTTTTATACCATTTGCAAATTCCTGACTACTATCACATGAAAGTGACCAAATTCATCTAATTACTTTTAACTAGGAATCATGCTTTATTTGATTTGATCGTTATTGATAGCATTATTAAAATGTTTTTATAGCATAGATAGTGACATAAGGAATTTTTTTCTTTTACAGGATAACATTTTACATCCTATTTAGTTTTTTTTTTTTTTTTTTTTGACTTTGTCGTCTTTTACAGCCAATAGTTCAAGTTTCATTTTTTTTTTATTTCGGTGTAATTTATGAGTTATCATATTCAAAAAAGATTCTTCGATGCGTTTTAACAATAAATAAGTAATCATAAACAAGTAATCATAGTAAACAAGTATATATAATTTTTTCATTAACAGCTCAAATCAATATTTTTTCTGTGTAGCTTGTTGTGCTGTGAGTTTTTGTGTTATATAAAGCAACACGTATAATAACAAGTCCGGTTATTATATAATTTATATTTGATTTAGCTTGTTTTCTGCTTGTAAAGACAGAATTTTGAAATTGATTTTTTTCACTCATTTACATAAGGATTATTGCTTTGAAATTTTGTTATATTAGCGTATTTTTGGCGGGAATTTATCATTTTAATATTTTTGAATATAGTTATATTTTAAGCAATTAATTTAATTTAATTTCTATTCCCCATGAAGCGTAGTAGTTTTGAGGAAAAAAATTGATTCAAAGATTTTATAATATTCGCAACACAGAATTATAAATCGAAGATTAAAAAGCAGAGATCAATTAAAATAATGCAGATTTTATTTCTTAGAACACTATTAAAAGAGTCTTTTGAAAAATTGTTCTTCTTATTTTTAAACAAAAAATAGCTTATATTAAAGAAAAAAAATTTAAAGAGAATTGAATTGAAAAAGATACGAAAACAAGAAAGATCTTTTGCAAAAAGATTCATTAGATTTATTTATTAAAAAAATTTTTCATTTTAAAAATTCTTCTTTTTAGAAACATTGGAAATCATCATGCCTTAATGAACAATAATCATAAATAAGTTTGATTGAAAAGGGATAAATATAAAAGGCAATATTAAAGTACTTTTGTCACTTTTAATATAATAATATATTAAAATATTATCTGAAAATCGTTGAATCTGATTAAAATTTAAGTAAAATTGTTTAGAAGGCAAATAGTTGTATCTAGAACTTGTGAATATTTCAAGGTAATTACAACTTGGATAAATAGGTACTCACTAAGAAGTGCTCCCAAAATTTTATTTATATTTTTAATTAGAAATTGATCAAAAATTTAAAACTTGTTTCCAATAATTTGAGAGTCGATAACTGCAAGAAATTCCTTTTTATAACTCTTTAAAATTCAACTCTCAAACCTTTTAGCAATATCAATTTTATCTCCATACTTTTAATGAATTTAAAAAGTATTGTTATTAAACATATTTTATAATAACAAATTTCATTGTTTTAATAATAGTTTTTATAAGCACGAGCATGGTTAATATAATTTTATGCGTTAATATTATCGCTGTTATAAAATGGATAGAAAAGTTCTAAAGATAATGCCGAGAAAGACGTATGAAGTAGGGATTGCAATACTGGACCAAAAGTTCAATACCGGTATTCGGTATTTTTTAAATCTTAATACCTGGATACCGGTTTTAATACCGGTATTAGAAATTTTAGAAAAAGAAAGAAAACACAGGTGTTTCTTTGTTTTATTTGCCAGTTTTGTTAGAGAGTGTAAATATCACAAAAAATAATTTGTAACTTATAAATTATAACAATACATAATCACAAGAAAGTAAAGAAACATCTTATTTATTTAAATCACAAAAAAGTGTAAATATCACTATTCAGTCTGGGGTACTATTACAACTTTTTGAAATGTGATCTTAAAAAACATAATGCATCAATTGTACTGTAATTAAGCCTGAAAAGTAATTTTGTGTAAAAATGACCAGCTGTCGAAAACGCTCTTTCGGCGTCTACGCTAGTTGGTGGTACTGTTAGCAATACGCAATATACTTTTTCCGAAGTATTTACCTCTAAATCCCTCATCTTCAAATAAATCGATTTCTCGTCGGATGGTTTTGGATATAGCTGATTTCTGAATTGTATTTTGGTTCGTTGAAATTTTTTCTTTTATCTCTAATTTTAATTTTTGTTCAAGAGACAATTCCTTTTCACTATCGACTGTAGTGACATCATAATCTTCGATAATTGAACTGAATTCTTCTGAATGTGGATAGGGTTGTGGGTAAAAAATTTTAAGAAAATTTACTCTAAATTTAATCAGATTTGAATTGGTTATTTTCTTTCTTCTTTTTCATTTTCATTTTTAAAATCATTATAATTATATAAATACCGTAAGACATTTTCTATTTCGGTATGCCTTTCTTCTGTGCGATTTTTTCAATGTAATATATAATTCTTCAGATAGTGATGTGTGCTGTTCTTTCAGTGACTGCAACTTGAAATTTATTGTTGCATTAGCTGTTAATAAATTAGAATCTCTCCGACACAATGCCTCAATGTCAGTTTTATTGGAAGTAGAGCTGATATAGTTCTGGATATTAAGTCGAATTCACTATCTGAAAAGTTAATTTACAGGTTTAAGTCGATTATTGCTTTTTGGATTGGACTTCTCAGTTTCAAAAATCGTTCCATCAATAGGAGTAAACTATTCCAACGTGTTTTAGAATCTAATATTAACATATATTCCGTTTTATTTTCAATTATTATATATTTTAGTAAAATATCCTTTTTATAGGGAAACGTTTAAATATCTTAACAATTTTTCGAACTTTATAAATTATAGGAAGCAATTCTTGATAGGTTAATATTTCATCCTCATTAGCAATATCTTCTTCAACAATTACATTGCCATTATCTTCATTGTCAATATCACTCTCACTCTTACTCTTTTCAAAGTTGGAATCCGAAATTTCTATATCCACAGTATTTGGATTATTCAGTTCTTTATTTTTTTTTTGGTATAATACATCTATTACTCCTAATTGAATTCCATGTGCATAGCACAACTGCTGATTTGCACCAATCAACTTTCCAACTTTTTTCATAACTGTTGCTCCATCAGTCGTTAAGGATACAATATTTTCTTTCAGAGATAATCCATGTTTCGATAATTTAGATTTAAGCAATTAATTAATCCATTAATTAGCTAATTAATTTCGCCCGTTTTGGAGACATAAAAACAAAAACGCATACTATTTTGCTATGTTCGCGATACCTGAACATATAGTGGAGTCAATTTTAAAAATGTCTAGTAAATACCGAAAAACCGGTATTTAAACTTGTGAATACCGGTATTACAAAATTGTACAAATGGCTCAAAATAACGGTATTCGGTATACCGGTATTGCAATCCCTAGTATGAAGTCTAAAATATTATCATTATATAATATTATGAGCTAGAGAGATTTTGATGTTTAAAATTTTCTTTATTTTGTTCATAACCAACTTTTAACCATCATTATCAAAATGAAATTCAGAAACTGTAATAATTTTATTTCACGATATATCAAATTTGATCGCGTTTTAAATGTATGAGGGCTGTTTTTTTCAACTGATAGACTATAAAAAGCCAAAAGCAGAGAGTGAAGTGAATTTTTTTAATTAAAAATAATGAAAAAATATAGTGATTTGTTGTCATAATCACCGTGAAGATTCAAGCATCTGTCATATAGGTAGACCAGATATGTAGGATGGGCCTTGGCTTATTAAGACTCCTGATTAGATTAATTCTTTGAATTTTCATTTACGAAAAGATTATAGAGGAATATTAAAGTCAGAAATTTCGGTATGTTGATCCGCCATTTCTTTGCTCGATGTCCCAGCATTCTATCTCCGTTTCTTTAGAGCTACCTAATTCATTCATTGAATAGAATCTTCTATTGCGACCTACTTGTGTCTTTATTTTCCATATACGAGAACGTGGCTTAGAGTCGAATGATTTTTACTTCTTCTCTGATTTGAAGAATCGGCAAAGGGACGTACCTCCTAGACAAATCAGAAACTTCAATAGAATGTTGAGGCCCATCTCACATCACTGGTCGCAACATTTTTTGAAAAGCGACCTGAAACCTCCTCCATTGATAAAAAGCCAAAATACCAAAAATCTTCGAGATGATTCCAACAAATAGCTACCATGTTTGAACACAATTTTAGTAATAAATTCATTTATTCTTGTTTCTTTTATATGGTTCATCAGAGATCTTTGTATTAATCACTTTTCAGGTTCAGAAAAACAAATCATTAACGTTAGAAAACTGAAAATCACCCCATATCCTGTTCGCTTGAGTGAAAATTATGCCAAGGTTTCATTCGATTTGCAAGTGAAAGAAGAAATACCAACTGCTTCTAGAGTCCATTTAAGAGCTTGGAAGATCAAACGTATATTTTTTATTGACGTGCGACTCCCAGCTCCATGCATGCTTCCCATTGGATGGTAAGATCTTTCGCTTCCCTTGGATTCTTGTTTTTTATTTTATTTAATAACTATTCGTTTTCTGCTAAAAGTTGTTTACCAACCAAATTAATAGAAATAATCTAATCATTTCAACCAAAATTGATAAGTTATATCTTTTCAAAATAAAAAAGGTATTTTCAAATAAATTGGAACAACAAACATATAGAATTTTGATTGGTTAGAAATACCAGTAAATTGAGGAAATTGGTCTAGTTGTTAGCGCTGGGGAAGTCTATCAGAGTTTCATTTTTTCTTAGCTCACGAAACACACTGTTAATAGGGTAGCAAGTACGTAGCACCGGACGTTGGGTAGCAGGCAGCCATCAATGATGTATTTAGGTGTCAATAATTTTCATATTAAATAATAAATTTCGAAATTCTTCAATAATGGCGGATGTAGCGGTCATAAAATTTCGAAACCTTGAGAGTGGATGTGGTTGAGGAACTCTTTTTTCCCATACAGAACTTACAGTAGTTTTTTCGAAACTTTTCTTGAAAATGGAGAATTATTGACTCTTGATGATATATAAAGCAGTTATAAGCTTTTATGTGAAACAAAAATTGGAGAAATCAGGCCAGTGTTAAGAGATGATTTTTCTAATTCCCAATTTCCTCCGAAATGCACATTTCCATCTTCCGAGCTATACATGTTCCAAAATGGGGAGCCATAAGTCAGATGATCTGGACTATATAGCGCTAACACTCCCATATTCATCTTTGTTATTATTAGAGATTAATAGAAATTGTATTTAAAATGATTTATTTGGAAGCTGAGCTAATAACATTCTCTTAATCGACTTGCCGGCAACCCCCTCTTGGTTCAACGCTTCTAGGTCTGTTTAGTAAATATCAACTACTATCGTATTCATTTTCTAGTGAAAAATGCAGAGATTATAAAATATGCACGTTTTAAAAATTAGTGATTTTGAACTGAATTAAATATTACGAATTTTCAAGCATTTACACATTTTAAAGTATTCTTTACCATAGGATTATATATAAATACTCTGAAAAAGTATTACTGGACGCCATATAATGTGTTTACAGTTAATATCATCATTCCGTTTATATTATCAAAATCCTCTGATTCGGATCTGACTTATTCAAATGTATATAAACATATTTGTTTAGCGTGATCACTATACCATTTAATGCTATCAGATATGAAATAGATAAAAGTTTGACTTTTTGAATTTAACCAGTATTAGCTACTGACGTTCTTGGAATTTTGTTCCATTCATAAGGAAAAATCTGGGAACCATTTTTCACCAGGAGATGGGGTTCACATTGAATGCATAATTTAAAATAGCTCTTTCTTTTACTAAGAAAAGATTATTTAATCAAATTTGGCTGCCATAGCTAAATTAATATGACTAATATGATGTTGGAATAGCACTTCAAAATGATTTCAATCTAGCCTATATATTTCTAGGTTAGTCTGCACGTTTAAAATAATTGACAGAATGAAAGAATGCTAATCTTCCATTTTCAACTACTAACCCGATTTCAACAATTTTTATTTCATGTGGAAGTTCATGCCCCTTAGAAATGAGATCGATGGTCGTCCATCTACCACCGCCATCTAATTTAGATAAAGAGATCTCAAAACCGCTATTTCATCGTGCGTTCTCTATAAAAATATAATCTTAGCAGTATTGTCTTAACCTTATTCACTCTACCGATTTTGCCACCTGTTCTTTCATTTCAAAATCATAACGTCTAGATACGTTATCATTGATAATCTCGCTGTCTTCCACCTTCCTTCATAAAATAAAATTTTGGACAGTCCACAACAATTGAACCTATTTATATTCACACTTTGCTTATATAGCTAATTAATCAACTTTCCTCCACCTTTCATTTTTGAGAGAAATGTCAAAAACACTATGTCATCGTGCATTCTCTTCAAAAAATATAACGACAGAATTCCCCAGCATCAATTACTGTACCTCTTTCGCCAATTTTTATTTAATATGACAACTTACGACTTAATATGTTATTAATGGTTACTGGTCTTCCATCGCTCTAAAGGTACGAGAGACATTGCGAAAAAAATTTGCTGTAAATCCCCTCCCCCCATCTTAACACCCGTACCAATTTTGTCGTCTATTTTCAGGCACTTCTATCCAATCAGAATACTTTATATTTGTTGTGCAAGCATAATTTAAAAAAAAGATAATTTATTTGATGTGATAAGATATAGTTTATCAAAGTTGATTGAGAGAATTAAATTAATGTCCTTTATATGGGGGATGGATAACTCCTATTTATACTTATATAATATTAATATTTTATTTATTATTGGTAAAAAACGATATGAATGCTTATTGATTCCTTTTTCTCTTTTTAGCGATGTCGAGCACTGCAAATTTTTTAAGCATTTTAACCCCCCGTTCTCTTGTCCAGTCAAGGCACAAGTTATAAAAAGCGATAACCTTTCTATTGAGATGCCAGAATTAGGAGGATTTGTCAAATGGTTTGCATCGGTAAGAATCTTTAATCGATTTCAAAAATTATTATGAAACGAGTGATTCGATAGGATAGTTTTTAATGAAATAATTGCTTGCTGTTTTGTGTGAAAAGCGTTGGTCATATCATGGAAAATATTCCATTCAGCAAACGGGTAAGACGAAGGCGTATTCTTTTCCGCTGACCTTTTTACTTTCTTGTATAAATAATATAGAGAATGTCTATTATCATCAAAAAATTCGAATTCGAGATTTTGACGAATTTCCACGTTTTAGATCTTCTTGAGTTCGAAAGACAAATTTTTGGAAAATATCGAGTTCTGTATCTGTCTGTGATAAAGATAACTCAAAAACGCTTTGAACTGGATAGTTGAATTTTAATACGCCAAATTTGAAAATTTCTATCAAATTTTGAATGAAACCTATTCAGAAGAAGCTCGGTTGTCGGGCTGTGAGAATGTAAATTAATACAATAACTACAAAATGTAGAGAAGTAGAGCGATAAGATTCGGTACACAGATTTAACATCTATAATGTAGACACTTTTCAAAATTTGAGACAAATCCACCAACCGGTTGACTGTCTGTCAGGTTATACTTTCAGAAACATGTAAACGCGATAATTCAAAAACCCAATGACTTAAATATATCAAATTAAGTTTGGGAATTTCGAACTACAAGTGCAGTTTTGTGTGAAATCTTAGTTTCAATCGATTGAGAAAACACGTGCCTAAAACACTCTTACGATTTTGTATATTATTAGTCGCATGCCAGGACTTAATCGCTAAAAAAGCAGCTAAGAATCACGTGATAGATTTAGTAAAAATGCTAAATTTAAGCCAATAGTTATTTCGTAAATATTGTGCGATAATGCCTTTGCATGACACGTTTATTAGGCAGCTCGCGAGAAAGTTTTGAGGAAACTACTGCAGCTGATTTCCAATCGTGATAAAAATATTTGTTCTCAAATTGATTTCTATCATAATATCATTGCCATATTTCTTTCGATGAAAATTAACTCAAAATAACTCATTCCTTATATATATTTTCCATAAATGTTTTTTTATTTGTATTTCATTCCGTCATGAAGCATTTGGATTTCCTGATTTTCATTGGAATCTTTACTAAGGACACTGTCTTATATGTTTATGATTTTTTTCTTATAGTCATGAATTTAACATTCTTTTCGGTACTTGATTCGTTATAGTTCTTAATACTAATTTTAAAGAGTACCTTTTTTTCATTTTAGGGACGTTTCCAAGTCGAAATGAAAATAATTGGTCCGAATTCAGAACAGCTATCATGCTATTCAGTGCAAGGAGAAGCAAAAGCTTTATTGTCAATGTTACGCCCTTTTTTTGTTTGAGAAAATCTGTTATTAAAATATTTGCATTGGCATTGTAAATTTTGTTCATTTGTAGTTCAATAAAAAAAAATTAAAAAAAGAACAACAACAATGACTCAAATATTTTTTCTATGACTAAATGTTCGGACTGAAATTTAGCGTATGAAACTAATCTTTACTGAAGAAATTAAAACTTTTAATGCTGTTTGATATTTTCGTAGCTAAATTGCAGCCGTGTAACAGTGTGATTCAGTATATATTGTTACAAATCTGTAATTTTGCTACCAGGCACGAATAGTGTCATCGTGTGAAAAGCCGTTGTAAGATCTGTCCTGTGCGTGCTGAGCGGGTGCCACGTCAATGACCTCAGAGCCTCGCGACCATTTGGCGAGTTTGGCGACTAAGTTGATAATACTGGAAAGTTCGAGAACTTTCACGATCCATCCAGTAAGAACCGAGATACACCCAGATACGTCCTGATTGGTCTGGAAGATTCTAGCCCCGCCTCCCGGAACTATAAAGACAGGCACTCTGAAGCTGCAGTGAAGTCGTGTGTGAGAGTAGTGGGAGTCACCGGCAAGTAACAGGACGAGAGGATTAGACAGAAAGCAAGCTGCTGAACTAGCGATTAAATGCGCTGCGTTATGACGATTGATTGGTGATAATTGTAGAAAAATTTTGTAACAATATTTAGCTAAAATATTTTAGTATTATTCTTTACTCTAACTCGAATGTGTAGTTCGTGTAATGGTGTAATAAATCCTAATTGCTATTGATATACTTTTCTTATTTTAAAAACATAAATGAAAGTTGCTATTTGCCTGTTCATGAGAAAAATAAGAAACTCGTGTGATTTTGATTGCGAAATGATTGTGTGCTCTAGATTCCCGCTTTTCATGTTTTTGACAAATGCTAATACATTTAAATTTTCTTGTATAATTGCGCTTAAAGTCTTCATAGACGAACAGTAGAATCAAAACGTTTTGATAAAAATGAGGAAAAGAGGAACGAAATAATCTGTGAATGAAATTGGTATTCATTTTATTAACTACAGAAGAGCAACAAAATCATAAACAATAATGGAATATAATTCAGCATCATTGAAAAGCATATTTCACAGATATTACCATGAATACGTTTTAATAGCTACGACCAATAAGAGCTCCCTTGAAATAAATCACATTTTACTGGGCACTTGATAGATTGTTCGGTACTTATTAATTAGCGGTGAAAGAGTCCAAACTCGCCAAATGTAGCACCAAAACCAAATTGGCATTGCAACCCTATCAGCGCTCTTCTAACTTACGAAAAGAAAACAAGCAACTTTTTACGCTGTTTATACAAAATTTTCAGGAAGAAAATCTTATTTGTTACTACACGAGAACATGATGTTATTTTGGTTTTGGTTTTTGAAGCCTCAAAGTGCACGGCCAAAAATTGGTGATTTATCGCTTTTGTGGCATTAATTTTTCTTTTTTTAATTTCCAAATTTGACCGAAATATGTAATATTGATATAAAGAATACACATCAAATTTTCATTCATGCAGATAATTTTTGTTTCTGAGCTATGGTAATTGCAAATAGAAGGACGGAAATTATTCAAAAAATTATTTTTTTCCCGAACTAACAAAAATTCAAAACTTTCGGATTGAATTTTTCTAACATTGCATTATTTTCTCTTTTCGTAATCTATTCAAGAGATTATAAAAAAATGAGAACTTGTCATAAAAAAACTATCATATCTAATAAAATTAAAAATACACACCAATCAGAGGCCTGCAACCATGCATGGTGTAATTTAAAATAATATCAACAATGATAAAATCTGAAAAAGACTTTATTTTATCTTACTTTCGATTTAGCAAATAATTTAAGTCTGCGTATTTGCTGAAGTGTTGTTAGAGAGATAATTTCGGGTAAAGCACTTTTATCAACTATTGTTGAAGTCTCTATGACTTCCAAGTATCTTGTTATTGGCTGATATATCAGATAATTCTAACTTGCCAATCAGGAAATGCTTGGGAAGCAAAAGAGTTTGACCGTTTGATTGTAATTGACAGTATTGTTCTCCATACATATAAATAAATCTTTTTGATAGGAGTGCATTAGAAAAGGATTTTCTTATTCTTAATTAATACCTATAACAGTATTTTTTTAAAATAAAAAAACCTTAATAATGAAGACTTTATTCTTTGCCTGCTTTTGCTTGATCATCTGCAGTTATGTACAAGCAATTGATTACGTCAAGTGTGGTAAGTATGCACATTTATTATTTTTATATCAACCCTTAAGAATAGTATTTTGTCTCATCAGGTTGAGTTAAGAGTATTATACTTTACTCCTCTTGCTTTTCCTATTTATGGAGACAAAAAGTATTTTGATTCTATATCTTTTAATTCTGTCAATACCCTAATGTTCAAAAACAAATAAATATTGTATATCAGAAAATTTAATTAAAACTGGACAGTTTTTTAGGAATTTGTTTGAAATTTAAGACATTTTCCTTAAAATATTTTTTGGCCAAACAAATATGGTGTAATTTTAAAATAGAATATCCTATTTAAAGTTTTGAATCTGCCTAAAAAATTTCCGTACCATATTTGTATTTATAAAAGGATGGATGTGTCTGTGTCAGCATTGTACAGGACAGATCATTAGACCGAAAGCAAATCTAATTCGCCACAAGTATGCTTTAAAAGATGAGAATGTGCACATCGAAATAACTTTTTTGGAAATTTTAAATAATATATATTAAAGTGAACTCTGATGTTTTCCCTTGTAACTTCCAAAAATATTATTACAGAAAAAATTTATTTTTTACATCATTTTAAAATTGAAAAGATTATCTTTTTAATGATACCAATTTAATTACTGCGCAATTTGTTTCCTCAGTTTGGCAATATTTAAAAAAAATATTTTTGGTCAAAATTTAACAATATATTTCGATATTGTAATGGAATTCGACTCGTTTTCGTCTTTTCATCAAATATTTAATCGCATTATTGAAAGCTAAGAAAGAAGGATTAGTTAATTATTTACCAGTTTATTTCAGAAATCAGAAAGTGAAAAAACAACATGGAATTCGAAATTGATTTAAATTTTTAATAATACTATTGTATGGGATTCAGCTTCGCTTGGTCAACTCTTCTTTTGATCTGAAATTTCACAAACATCAAATTATGCATCGAGAGATTTAGTTAAAATTAGTCACTGTTCATACATCAGAAGAACAAACTAGTGGATAAAATGGGCTTTAAAAATTGTAATGTCTTGATCTAGACTGATCAAATAACGAAGCAGAATTTCCAGACAATTCTTTATTTTACAGCCCTATATATGCAAAAGAACAACTTGTTCTAATCTTGGTTAAATAAATAGTTATTTACACCTGTAGTAGGAGACACAACAGTCAAAGTCGAAGGTTTATCTTGAAACTCAGTTGGTTCTCATACTCCGAACTCATGGGCGTAGTCCAACAGTCTGCCTGCAATTCGTTTCTTCTCCTCTCTCTAAAAAAAAAATCTCCACACTTTATTTCGGCGACAATCTCCACCTCTTAATTTACATTGGTCATTTGAGCTCTCTTTCGACCAATCGGGGTTCAGCAATATGCTCTCTCAGTGGCACCAGTCGGTCGTGGGAAGGTCCTTTGTGTGATGCACCTTTCATAACTGATTATTCTGGAACACGGAGTTATCATAGTCCTTTCACAATGAGAAACATTTAGCATCCAGATGTTTGGACACCCCTTTCTCTTTGAAGGTACTATCAATATCTCTTGGACGGGGAATTCCACATGTGGTCTTTCACTGTAGTCGCTAATGAACAGATGCGAGACCACCCAGGTGAAAAGATCCACCATCTGGCTATCTCGAGGAGTTTAGTAAGTAACAGCAACGACACAGCTGGCTGTAAATGTTTTACTGGGAAATGGGGAATGTTACAAAATTATTATTATTTTTTTTTATTTTCCACTTGTTAAAATTTTAGCAATTTCCGTTATATTTTTAAGATGGAAGATATCGTGAAAAACACTTTATAAAACTAATATTTTAGGAAGTTGAAAATGAAATACTTTTTTAAGAGATTAACATCCATGAAATACAACTGAAGAAGAATTTTAGAGCTTAGGAATAAAATTTTGGAAAGACTAAAATCAATAGCAATATATTTTTGGCTAAAATTGGAGACGAAATACACAGCATAGTTAATCGAAAATTTAGTATTTATTCGGAAAGTATTCTATTTATCTTGTTATAAATAGGCAAGGAAAGTTTTTCCAAATGTTCTTGAAAAAAAGGAACTATCTCCCTCGAAATATAATAACTTTTAACCGGTTACTTCGATCCAAAAAATCTGAATGACCGGACCACTGCGACAGCAACACTGGCAATAATTGTGATTGAGTCCTAAGGGCCATCACCGGCCACAGCACAACCCGTCCCGTGGAAAGTACGTCTCGTCATTGATAGGAGTAGCCGACCCCCACCATTTATGTACCCACCAGGATGGCGAGAACCAACCACTATGCCGGAGGCTTCTCATTCTCGTTTCGAGGTGCCTTTTACGATGGAACTTGAAATGTAATAAAGAAATATTTATCTTGGAAAAGAAATATTTATAATTGTAACAATTATAAAAAAGAAATATTTAATAAATATTTATTTTGGAAAAGAAATATTTATGATTATAACAATTATAAGAAAGGAATATTTAACAAATATTTATCTTGGAAAATAAACGACGACAAAATAACGCGCTGCATCCTGTATATATATCTTACAAATAAATATTGTACAAATTGGGAAGAAGTCAAGTTAAATAAAAGTGTGTAGAAATCATTCACTTTATTTAATTTGTCCAAACTATTTTCATTTATAATTAAATATCTTATGATGAAGATTTCTTAACTCTTTCTTTATATCGTGACCGGAAAGTTGTATAAATAATATAAAATAATACATTAACTTAAGGGAAATTTTTCTCCAATATTAGGTTCAGGGAAACAGATTCTAAACCTCAAGGAACTTAGAATAAATCCGGATCCCATACGTCTGAGTGGAAAGAATGCCCTTATCTCAATTGATGCCGCCCTTAATGAGGAGATACCGGCGGGAGCTAAAATTCACATCAAGGCCTGGAAAGTCAAGAAAATTTTTGCCTGGGATATTTACCTCAAAGCTCCCTGCTTGCTTGCAATTGGATGGTAAGTTTCTTCATATCTCATTAGCTCTATAGCAATTCATGATAATTATGCCTATATGAATGTGTCGAAGTGCCTTGACACAAGTTAACAAGAAGTTATTTCTCGTGAATGGTATTCGAATTTGTTAACAAAAAATGTCTGAGAGCAAAAATTTTAAATTTTCTTTTTTTTCCCTAGTGATGTCGAACATTGCAAGTTTTTTAAATACTTCAGTGGCGAGAATATGTGTCCGGTGAAGCCCCAGAGCTTCCGAGGAGAAGCCATTGAAATTGAGATGCCCGAACTGGGAAGTTTCGTCAAATGGTTTGCATCGGTAAGTTTGTGAAGCAATGAATATTCTTATTATGCAAATAACTATGCAAATATATAAAATTAAATGTCCATTTGTTTGAACTTTATGCAATCACACATCTCTTGATGGGATCGTACGAAATTAGGCACATGCTCCTTAGCTCCTACAAGAATTAACTGCGCAATTAAAAGTTAGTTACATTCCCCTAAATGATTCAGTTGAAATGGAGGGGGGTAAAATGATTTTATTTTTTTCCCTTTCATATATTCGGAACATATCACTGCACAAAAATAAATTTTGCACCCTCTTAAAATTAAAAAAAAACAAAAAAAACAGCATTTTAATGACATAAATGTTATTTCTGTGCAGCTATTTCTTTAAGTTTAATCAATTTTTCAGAATTAATTTAACTATTTAAGGCAATTTCAATTTTTATTGTTGTTATATTAAGTTTATATATAATTTCAAAGCGGTGAGATTACAGCGTCATTTATCTGAAACCTTTTACTATTATTCTAAAGAGAATTGAGCGTTTTAAAATGTTTAAGAGGTTGAATATATTAATTCAAGAACAATTGACATAAAATTATAAGTATTTATTTTTGTTTATATATACAACAAATAAACATATGCACAGACCTGAGTACAATGGCTAATATCGAATATAGAAAAATTTCATTTGTGTTTATTTGCAGCTAAAATTCTATGCAATGATATCTTTGTCAAATACTCATTTCTGTACTTGTATGCTCCAAAAATCAGTCCTTTCTGTCTTTGAATTATTTTATTCGAGTTTCGAAATATTTCAAGAACACAGGAAGACGCGGATCCAACATGTCAAAATTTAAGTTATAACTGTCGATTTATTTTGTTCCTATTAAATTGATCATTTACCGATTCAAACTTAAATAGCTTTATTTCTTTTCTAGACAGGCTGAATTACTCATAGGGTAAAGTAGATATTCGGCGGAACTTTTTCTTTTTAGTGATAACAGAGACCTTAAGTCGCCCCAATTTTCATTTCGATATACCGTCGCCACTAAAGGAAAAGTAAATAAATAAAGAGGAAAAAAAGCATTAAGCAGTGGAATTTTTCCTTCGACTTTTTTGAATACTTTTCAACTATGGCGGGATTCGGACCTAACATAGTTTTCTATATTCGATTAAGTCATACTTCTCTCTAATTGATCCAAGATCGTTTCAGTTAAAAGAAGATTCAAACATTGCTCACTTTATCATGTGTCCTTGATTCAAAGAAGTAATGAGATATGTAGATGAAGTTGGATTTGATATATTGTATGTTCTTTTCAACATTGATATACATTTCCATTTTATTTTTGCTACATTTTAAAGTAGAATAAAGGTGATTCGGCTTTATTTAATACACTACAGATTAAGCGCCTCCCACTACCATACGCCCTATTTCTTACCTTATGTAAAACGAAATTGCCCGTAAAGTGCTTTGGAATTATTTTGAATCACATTGTATAGTTTTTTTAACCGCAACGCTTACAATGACTCACCTTACTTGCCTATGATGGTGCAGAATTTTATGCATTTAAATAGGCTTTAAGGGAAAGTATTTAGAAATTTAGAAAGCAAAAATATCTTAGAAAGGCTTTAGTATCTCAATTGCCCCTTATGTTATTATAAGGGATGAGATGACAATAAATGTCTCAAATAGAATGTGTTATCTAATACGGAAAAGTAAATTCGTAGATCAAAGGGTTACAGTCCTGCTGACAGATTACTTAAAAATACAGTACATTGTCCCCCTATTTAAACATGCTTTTCAAAAACTTATCAACAAAATTATCCCTCTGTGTAATGGTTTGAATCACATCATAAACCATTTAAATTTTGAATATGTTACGACGAATTTAAAATTATTGACTTTATAATATTTTGCAGGTTATTTTTTAATATTAAACATAACTTTTTCTGTTTCTAGGGGCGTTTCTGGATCGAAGTGCAAATAATTGGTCGAAATTCAGAGCAACTCTCATGCTATTCAATTAAAGGAGAAGCAAAAGCCCTGTTTGCGCCTTTGAAACCAAATAGTATGTCTCAGAAGATAGAAAAACAAATATCTGAATAGAAAATATACTACTAAAATATTTGCGTTGTATCTTTTGTAAAATTTTGTTAATAAATATAAAAACAATTTTAATATTCAATGAATGAACAGCTTGATTTTATTATAGTATTGATTATTGATATTCCTGGAGAACATAAAATTTATTTACCGCTTAATTTTTCAATTAAATTAATTTCGAAATACAAGTATAATGAAATGTTGAACTGATTGAAATAAGATTAAATGGAGTTGTAATTTTCTTATTGAAAGAAAAGAGACTTCAACCTTTGCTGTTTGCTATTCGCTGAATTTACACTCTTTTCATTTTGTGCATAAATATATATAAAAAAAAATTGCTATTTTACCTAAAAAAGAAAATACCTCGATTTTCTTAAAGAATTTTTTTATCCTGATATTTCTTGGGCCCCATATAGCTTTTTTCTATGATTTATTTTGTGAGAGTTTGGTTTTGTATATATAAAAACATTAAAAACGTCCCAACTTTAATTTGCTCTTAGAATATAAGTCCTGTTACCAGATGAAATCAGTTTTAATAATATAATTTCTAGAAATAAATAACAAATTATTTATAACTAGAAATAAATAACAAATAACAAATTTTTTTTGCCACTGCCTCAGGAAAAAACTTTTTTCCCAGTGTCTTACTATTTATAAATATATTATAAAAGAGTTTCATGGTATAAAGGTGTGCATAATTTTTACAATTATAGTGTTGAATTACATTATACCATTACAGCCTTTCATGTACAGTGTGAGTTTTAATTAATTTTCAATTGAAAGTAATTTTCAATGTCTTACTAGATATGGGTCCTATTGTGTGCAGTAAGAAAGGATTTAATAGGTAATCATTCAACGCCACTTCATTCATTTTCAAAATATCGTAATATTTAATCGAAGATCTTATTTTAATTGTTAAAAATTGATATTTAAGTAAGGGGTAATGCCACCCTATTACTTTGGAAGAGGTCATCTGTATTCAACAATCAATATAAGCTTCATGAATGAGTTTAAAATGCGAGTTATAATATACAAATTGACCATTATTATACAAATTGACCATTATTATACAAATTGACCATTATTATACAAATTGACCCAAATCTTGTTCTGATGCATTCATAGCACAGGTAACTTTATCGACAGATATTACCTCATGCGATTTATATCATTACGTTTCGCTTAAAAGATTTGTTACGATCTTGAAGCCAGGAAAAAAACTGATAAACTTTATTAGATTGAAAATAAGCAATAATTCATTCATTTCAAGCATAAAGAAAGAAATGCTTGAGTTTATATCCGATATTTTTTTTGGACAAAATTGCGTATTTGTATTACCTTTGAAGGGTTTTATTTTGATAAGAGTGTGCATTTAAGTCCTTTACTATTTTGTTTTCAATAAATAAAATGTTTGCAATTTTATATGCAGCGACCCAAAGTTATTTCACTTCAAAGTTGCGAATTAATTATTCACAATGAATGTATTAATGCTGTCATAATAATCAGAGTTAAGAAGACGAACATTCAATATTTTTGTCAACGATAATGAGGGAACAAAATTTCACATTCTCCTCTCTAATTTCTCTTTTAAAACTGCTAAAAAACTGAAATATTCAGAAGTTTCCCGCACTACTGGCTGAACGCTGAAACAGTTTCTAAAATATGATTTTTTTAAAGAGTTTTTTTCAAGCTATTGAGTGATTTGTAAAAAATACTATTAATCATCATTGGTTCTTTAGATCTCTGATAAGTTATAAATTGTGTCCGGGCCAACTTTAAATTCATACATTTGCATCCAATGTCAGGATTTTTTTTCTAAAAACTTGAAATTTATTTTGGAAACTATAAAAAATAATTTCCGTTGAAGTAAGATTTAAAGAGATTTAACAACTTTTTATGGTCTCTGGTCTCTTTTTTTGTTAAAGTAATTATTCTTATATGATGTACAATTGAAGATGAAATTTTGCATCGAATTTATGCCACTTAATTACTGATATCTTCATAAGTTTCAATAAATCTTGATTTGAAAATATCTCGGAAGCCTTTCCACATCCTGAACCAATTACAGCAGCTCAATATGCCTCCAAATATTAGTAGAATAATATAGTTTAATTAACTTTCAATGCCTATAATTGGACATTTAATATGCTTTCTAGTCTGAGCCATAATTCCATTTTCTTCTTAATTCGAATTATTTTTATTGCATTTCGTTTTAATTGAATGTTTATTAATTTTTAGATTCTACTTGAATATGTTTTTAAACCTGCATATTTACTTTATATTATAATTAAAATGAAACATATTATAAAATTTATGTTTCTTGATTCATATCGCTGGTTAGTTACGTACAATAAAAAAAACTGCTTAGGATTTGCGCATCTATGATTTTAAAAGATTTATAAAAATCACAACAGGAATTTTTTGTTTATGAAAACTCATTTCGAAATGTCATAAATAAACAGCGCAGTCTGCATAATAATCACATGCAAATTTTGCATATGCATCTCTCCTGAAATGCACAACTATATAGCTTTAAGAATTCACATTTTCCGATAGCTATGATGTTTCAACTTCTCTTTTAATTTAAATTTTAAGTAAACAATGTATTTTAACGTAAACTTCATGCACAAAATAAAAGTTGAGAAATATTCCTATTAATTGATGTCTTATCCGTCTCGAAAATCATTGAACTGATTGAGACTAAGTGATGTTTGACAATGAAATGTATATTGAATGATTAAAAGAAAAATGAATTAAAAATAAATCATTTATGAAATCTTTTCTGTAAAAATTCTTTTCAAAAAGGCTTTTTGTTAACTAAAGCTGAAAAAGTCTAAACAACAACAGCAACAACACTAGTAGAAAATTTGTTCATTTCCCACACCTTAATAAATGGTTATTTTTAATAATAAAATCATTTCTGTAACATTCGAGCCATTGAAAAACTTGTTTTCATCAAGCATCAGCAAACCAATATGAAACAAATAGAAAAAAAAACACATTTTCCTAAAGAAAATAAATGTATTGTTAAAAGGCATGCTTTGTTCTGATTCAGTTATATCATAATCACATATTTGTTAGCGGAATATAGCTTCTAAATATCCCTCGAAATTGGAGAGCTCTATTTGTTATATCAATAAAAGACAAATTTAAACTTCTGCGAAATAAATCACATAAACATTTGAATATTAGTCCAATTTAAACAAGGAAAACAGAAGAATAACAGAATACAATAATACTGTTACAAAATTTTTCTTCTACAAATACCGTCAATCAATCGTAATAACGCAGCGCATTTTTAATCGCTAGTTCAGCAGCTTGCTTGCTGTCTAATCCTCCAGTTTTTCTACGTGTCGGCGACTCCGACTCCTCTCACACACGACTTCTTACGATACACACGACTTCTCTGCAGCTTTAGAGTGCCTGTCTTTTATAGTTCCAGGAGGCGGGGCTAGAATCTTCAGACCAATCAGGGCGTATCTGAGTGTATCTTGGTTCCTACTGGATGGTTCGTGAAACTTCTCGAACTTTCCAGTATGATCCATTTAGTCGCCAAACTCAGCACGCACAGGACAGATCTTAAAAAGGTTTTAACGGTTTTTCCAGGATGACACTATTCGTGCCGGGTAGTAAAATTACAGATTTGTAACATTGCTCTCCTCTTCAAAGACTGACGTCCCGGCAGTCCCACTTCAATCCAACAGCTGGCGTAGGCTTCCGAATGATGTGATGATGATGATGTTTTAGGCGACTTCCGCACTTTCGAAGATGACATCATTTACTAATTTGGTGGCTACTAAAGATCCATCCGAACCTTCTCAATACTTTTGACACGGACCTCTTCGTCGTTTCGGATTGTACACCCAGACTCGATTCCGTTCTTTAAAATGCAGGGTGTCCCAAGGAGCCACTTTTTGTGTCCTAACAGGACTCTCCGAAACAAATTCTAGCCAGGAGGGTCGGTTGCTCGCTTTGAACTTCCTCCGTCGAACCAATCGACTATCAGGAAGGTCCAACAGTGCCCTCCGGAATCCACTTGAAAGCCAGGGATTCAACTTTGTCGGCAGATCTTTCACAGGAGTATTTCCAACTATTCCCGGCTCATTCTCGACACTCGAGAATTGTCCGTAGCTCTTAACACAGGATCTACTAAAGAGCTCATCAGTCTTTGCTGCAAGAGTTCTTTCTCGACGACGTAGCTTGAGCAGATACACATGAGGTTCTTCGGCTTCTATTTGCATGACACTCCTACACAAGTCCACAGCGCAGCCGAATTCTTGAAGGAAATCGAGGCTGATATTGCAGGGATCAGCGATTCCAGACACGTAGTCTTCATCCGTGTCATTATGCCAGGAGATATCAAGAGGCTTGCAGAGAGGTTGTCCCTTTACCCTCTGGTACGAATCCAATCCAAGCGGGGTCGCATTAACTGCCGCATCCATAGGCATTAAGCACGGGTCGCTACTAACAGACCCGTTCAAAGAGAGTTCATCTTCTCCATCTCCAAGTGCCGGCTCCTTCGATTTCACATGAGGGGACTCATTCGGAGAAGACTGTTTCAACTCTGCAGTTATTTGACGATCTCCCTGTTCGTGCCTCTCCTTATTGAACTCGGGTTCATTCTCAGGATCACCAGTCTCCTTTTCGATGACAACGGTCTCCATTCTATCTTCGGTCTTTTTTTCCTCCACTTGGCTCTCGTTGTTTCCTTCAATTTCTTCTGTAATATCTTGGACGTCTTCGATTTTATTACCTTTATGTTCTAAAATTTCTTTCTTTAATTCATTCTTTATTTCTTCATATCCGGCTTTCAATTCCTCTTGTCCTTTCTTCAACTCTGCCATCATGGCAAGTAGCTCTGCGAATTTTGCATCCATACCTCTGGTCCAAGGCATACACAGGAAAATCCAAATAACCCCACTTCTGACACCAAATGTTACAAAAAATTTTCTACAACAAAATACCGTCGATCAATCATAATAACGTAATGCATTTAATCGCTATAGTTCAGCAGCTTGCTTGCCGTCTAATCCTCCAGTTTCTTTACTTGTCAGCGACTCCGACTCCTCTCACACACAACTTCTGCGATACACACGACTTCTCTGCAGCTTCAGAGTGCCCGTCTTTTTTAGTTCCAGGAGGCGGGGTTAGAATCTTCAGACCAATCAGGGCGTATCTGAGTGTATCTTCGTTCCTACTGGATGGATCGTGAAACTTCTCGAACTTTCCAGTATGATCCATTTAGTCTCCAAACTCGCCAAATTCGTCGCCAAATGGTCGCCAAGCTCAGCACGCACAGGACAGATCTTACAAAAATTTTAATGGTTTTTCCAGGATGACACTATTCATGCCGGGTAGCAAAATTACAGATTTGTAACAATACATTTCAATGAAAGAAAATGTGCTTTTGAAAAAGACAAGACAGCATTTTCCTAATAAGTAGAAAGTGCATATTCAGAATACAACAATGATGTGATGTACAGGGGTAGGGAGGGAGATGTCTCTTTAGATAGATTTTTCGAAAAGGATATTGGATTTTTTTAGGAAATTTTAGGAAAATTGCATTTAATAGTTAACCTTTTCGTGGGTCTTTTACTTCCACCAGGCTTCTTGAATCCCTCCAGGGTTTTTGCTTTATTATCAATTAAATAATAGAACTTCGTGAAATATATTTTATTTTGTCGAATTTTATGCTTAAAACTAAATTCTAGGGGTAAGAAGTATGCTTCCCACAGAAGTATTTGCGGTCATAAAAAGAATTCAGTTTAATAGTGCTTATTTGCCGTGAGAGGATGCATAAAGGTACTTCACTTCTTCAGACATGTAGCGGATTCTATTTTCTTGGTACTTTTCACTTGGTACTTGGCTACATTTCATACATTGTTCTTTATTAGAACACAGCATTGACTTATGGCTTCCCACACTGGCTAAGTGCACATCAAGTGGAATCATACACTTGTTTGTTCAGAAGCAAATAGAACGGCCTTTACTTTTTCTTGAGGAATATCTGCCTATTCCATATAACTAATGCTGTATGGAATAAAATTATTTACGATGCAAAGGCTAATAAGAAAATAAAAGATACGATGTCACCATTTTACAGATGTTTTTCCTATTTGGTACTTCCTTTTCTTTGATCAAAGCGATCAGCTCTTCCCAAGACATCGTCGCATATGACGATAATTTTGAGCAAGATATTCTGTTTTAAAACCACCTTTTTTTTGCCCACTTTACAGAACCCCCGAGGGGCACCTCGAAAAGAGGATGAGAGGCTTTCGGTATAGTATTTGGATCTCGCCGCCCTGGAGGGTTCACAAAAGTTAGTGGATCTGGATCCTCCCATCGATGATGGGACGTACTTCCTTCGGGAAGGGTTGTACCTCGGCCGTTGATGGCCTTTAGGACTCAACCACAGTTCCCGCCAGTGTGCTGTTGTGGCCGTCCGGTCAGTCATTTTTCTTTATCCGTATGCCTTCGGGTGGGTAGGAAAGTCAGTGATATGACTTGCCCACTTTACAGATGTTATAATCACTGGATTATGTGCAGTAATCAACAAAATTACCATTTTATCCATCCATTTTATAGAAACAACATTTTTCTTAATTGGGGACATTGATTAACTTCTTAATGTGCTTGTGAGAATTACTGTTCCCAACGATACAAGGGAGTAGCACTATACAGGAGGATTCAAAATTTATTGTTGAATTTCGTGGGCGGTAGGGAATGTCTCAAGAAACCAATTTCACATAGGAAAGTATGTCCACAAATTTCATCCGCATGGACAAAATGCACAAGTGAAGTGAACACAAGGAAACAGTACAGTTATGTGGTAACGAATGTGACTTTTATTCCAACAAGGTAAAGTACATTCATTACCAGTCGGTTCTTCACAACAGGTGCTCAAAATTGCAACCATTTACATGCCTTGACCCACCGAGCATTTTCAAAAATGTCTGGCATATCACGCATAATGGCTGCGGCATATCAGCCATGGTATCACTCGACGGAACTTTAGACCATAGCACAATTGTGATTACCTGAACCGAACATTTGGAGCTCAATGGATCGGCAGAGGTGGACCGACCGCTTGGCCACCCAGGTCACCTGATTTATTGCCCATGGATTTCTTTTTGGGCTGGGCCATGAAAGACCATGTGTACGAGACCCTCGGTGACAGTAAAATGAAACTTTTTGCACGAATTGGCAGCCACAGGTATTGTCCGGGATATGCCAAGCGTTTTTGAAAATATTCGGTGGTCAATGCAACGGCGATGTGAATCCTATGTTCGTGTAAATGGCAGCAATTTTGAGTTCCTACTATGAACTATTACTTTACCTTTTTGGAATAAAAATGCATTCGTTACCATTTAACTGTATTGTTTCCTTGTGTTCACTTAACTTGTGCATTTTGTCCATGCAGATGATGTTTGCGAATATATTTTCCTATGTGAAATTGGTTTCATGACACATTCACTACCTCCCCAAGAAATTTGTACGATAAGTTTTGAAAGACCCTGTATTATAGGAAAATTTGTCTTTCCAAACGCTCTGCGTATATTTCATAAGACCTTGTAGGTGGAAAATAATCGTACCAGCCCCGCGAAAGCGTTAAAATGGATGTTTCTGTTAAACAATCTATAGTCATTGATAGGAAAAATTAAAAGCTTTCGCATTCTTCAGCTAAAATGAATGCAGGCGAAATGAAAGCAAAGATGTTTATTGATTAAGAAATTTATATCATTTTGTCATTATCTGAAGTGGAATTAACAAACAATAACAATGCATTTTTTTTAAATTAAAAGATAGTTTTAAACAATAATAAAATTCAACGCCTCCCCCCATTCACTTCCCCTTTCAGTGAATAACATGATAACTGTTCTGAATTTGGACCAGATATTTTCATTTCCACCCCGTAGCGTCCCTAAAAGAAGAAGAACATTCTTTTAAAATTAAAAAAAAAAAATGGTATTTCAAAGAATTGAGCTGTTGTTAGGCATATTCAATTCATGACTACAATTTAAATAATTAAAAATTTTCTACAGCTATACGTTTTTAGTTATTAATTTAAAATGAACGTCAGAGAACGCAATCGATAGATCAATTAATGCTAGAGAGTTTAGCCGCAAATATAAAATTGAATTATCCGAATTTTATTTGTCAGATATCCCATAATTTTAAACAAGCAATTCTTGTATATTCTTAAATTTCTTTATTTATCTCGGAAACGGCTCTAAAAATTTGGACCAAATTTTATATTAAAATAATGTTTTTCATTTTAAGTTTATCTATATAGGTGTTTTTCTTTATAAAACGCGATTTTACGCACAAATGTTTTTTCATAACTAACTATTAGAATAAGTATATTCAAGTTCCACTTCCAAGTGTGCGTATTGCGGTATAGTGGGCAGAACAAATTTTCTTACGGTACTCTTTATGGCCTGATTATGTCTTTTTATAAAAAGATTTTCAAATTTTTAGCGAATTATAAAAGCAAATTTATTAATTTTATTTTAATTGCATTCTTAGATTTTAATGTATTTCATAATTCAAGATAACAAATAATATGAAAGCTTATAACAAAATATTTTTTCTCCAAATCTCTCCCAAACGATGTTTTTTATGTGGAAGCAACATTTAATTGAAATCAATTCATTAAAAATGTTTTTCTGAAAATATTAAAATCTTGTATTGCTATCGACGTTAAATCGCAATACAAAATATTAGGACTCGAACATACTTAAAAGGAAATGTAAAATTGGTTTAAAAATTCACGATTTGCAAACATGAAATCCAAAGACATAAAAATGTTAAACAAAAGGGCGAAAAAATAATATATTAAATCATTTTTTTTAAACAACCATAATTTATTTATTATTTGAATATTATTGAGTTAAATAAAAAAAGTGGCCAAGTTTTGTATACCTAAAAGCAGAAAATACTGAACTGGACAAATATGTTTTTAACAGCAGTATGATGACATAAATTAAACTCCATTAGTACAATTAATATACATAATGAAATGAATTGATTTAAGACTATAAAAATAAAACTGCTTTGATGTCTATGACAATTTGGTGCTAAAATTATTTTTAGGGAATCATAAACACCAACCTTGGCTAAGAGATTTAAGAGTAGCTTAACACAATCATTGATCACAGCGAACTAAATAGTCACCAAAGGCGGTTAGTTATAAATCTGAAAATTTGAAACAGATTAGAAAAAAATTTACTACTAGATGGCGCCACTGATATGAACTCAAAATTTGATTAAATTAATCGATTAACTTAAAATTGATGTCCCTAAATAATAAAATAGTGTATTGTTATATGTATCCTTAGTGTGAACAAAAGCGTTTAAAAATAATGCTATCTTGTCATGCTTTCCATAATTTTAAAATATAAAGATCTCATAGATAAAAAGTTCTTACTGATGCAAACCATCTGACGAATCCTCCTAATTCCGGAATCTCAAAGGAAAGGCCATCGTTTTGTAAGCCTTGGGCCTTGACGGGGCATAAAGTTACGTTGAGACTGAGGCTCTGAACAAATGAGCAGAGTTCCACATCGCTGAAAAGGAATCGATTAGTATATAAAATGAGATTTCCCAACAATAAGAAACAGTACCGGCATATAACTATGTGTTCCTTTTTTTTGCATATGAAGTAATTATAATTGTCAAATAAACCAATACTAAATTTTTAGCATTTTTAGCATTAATTGTAACACACATACATTAGGTAGTGATTTTTAAAAGCTTTAATTTAGAATTTTAGCTAATATGATTCTTATGATGGGCAGTATTATGTCAGCACAGTCAATGCCTAACTCAAACGAGTATGTAAGAACCCATGAGCGCGTGCTCCGTTTTAGCTAATGGGTGGAAAATAAAATATTTAACAAGATTTAAGATAGGTTGACCGATCTTAAATATTTTCTTCTTTTTTTATTTCTTCTGTGTATTAAGTTTTGAAAAATCTGCTTTCATTTTTTTGTTGATAATATTGATTTTCTTCAAAATATATTTTTATCAACAAAAATGTTTAAAACTATGAGATGAGACAGTTGTAACACATTAGAACTTGCGAGATCTAGCTAGATTTTGTATCATTCCAGTAGTTGGATTTTGTTTTAAATATTAATATGCACTTCAAAAAATAAGATCGCTCCTTAAGGATTCATTTCTAAAAGATTCTAACACAAACTACTATTACTACTAATAATAATAAAATTCCTAATTCATTCATTTGATAAAGAAGTAATGGACAAGGAATATGACAATATATTTCGTAAGGAGTGATAAAAGAATAAGGGAAAGTGTAGATTTCTGTTTTTTGAGTATTTTAATCTAAATTAAGTATTATTGCCAAAGATTTATTGTATCTTGAAATATATTGAAATTGCGGGAAATATTATTTAGCATTTTGGAATTCAAATTTTCAACATCCTATAACACAACAACCGTTTACTTAAGATTAAAAACATTATATAATTACTCAAAATTATAAACATTATTTTTATTAAAATATTATTTTTAACATTATAATTACTAGCATTATTAACAAGTTATTATCAACATTGTAAACAAATTATTATTAACATTATTATTATAAACATTAATATTATTACTTAAAAATAATATTATAAGATTATGTTATATGCATTATTTTGATCTAGAGAATTCAAAATTGGGTTTTGTTATTGGAAAAAAAATGCGTTTGAGTAAATTTAAGTATTGTGACGACCCCTGTCGTGAAGAAATACTTCATATGTTAATGGGAAGCACATTTCTATAACGATTTTACTGTACGGTAATAGTTCCTTTGCCTCTCCACTCAGTAAAAATATTAACATTCCTTTCAATGCAAACTATCGTAACTATAATTTAAAATAAATATTTAAAAATCCATTAGTTAAAAAGCTAATAATTAAAATCAATTAGATTTGATATAAATTTTCAGAATTCTATTGCTTTGATTGCAGGGTACTTTCAAATTAATTACTTTAATTTTTAATAATTTTAATTAATATAAATGTAAATTTAATTTGTAATTAATTTTACCCTGTTTAATTAATTTTAATTTATTTTTAATTAATTATAATTTTAATTTAATTTTTAATTACATGTATCTTAATTTTTAATTCACTTTATTTTTTAATTAATTTTACCATAATGTTTAATTAATTGGAATTTATTTTTAATTAATTATAATTATAATTTAATTTTTAATTAAATGTATCTTACTTTTTAATTCACTTTAATTTTTAATTTGATTTTTAATTAATTTTACTTTAATTGCATTTTAATTTCTAATTAACTTTAAATTAAATTTAATTTTTTATTAATTGTATTTTAATTTTTAATTAATTTTACTTTAACTTTTAATTTATTTTTAATTAAATGTATTTTAACTTTTAACAAATTTTACTATAATTTTTAATTAATTTTCATTTAATTTTAAAAAATTACTTTAATCAATTTACAAAGGGCTTTTTTCAAGCTAAATTGTAAAATGCATTTTGTTTCTATAAATAATATTTTGTTTACGTACTAAAATGGAGTTATTTGTCAAGAAAAAAAGACCTTACCATCCACTGGGAAACAGACATGGAGTCGAGTGCTTCCATTCAAATCCAAGAAAACTTCGGATCTTCCACACTTTCAAATGGACTTTGGAGAGAGGTGGAATGTCTTCTTCAATTTGCACATCAAACGAAATATTGGCGCGCCGCGCGTCCAACTGAATAGGATCTGGAACGATTTTTAGTTTTCTAATGTTTATGATTTGTTTTCCCGCACCTGAAAAGCAAAGAACTAAAATAAGCTAAAAGTATATAAATTCTGATAATTGCTTAAATCATTATTCAGTCAAACAACATTGTGATGACAATTAATTATCTTTGAGGTCATAGAGAATAAAATACTGGAATATTTAATTCGATTTATTTTGATTTTAATGCAGAAAAATAATTAATTTGGCTTTCATTTAATTAAAAATGCATCATTTTTAAATTTCTCAGCTTTTTTTTTCTCGTATAATAAATATTGTTATTGTTTAAAAATTTCCTTTCTAAATTTTGATGAGTCTCTCATTTGATTTAAACCTCACAGAGTTCGATAGACACGTTTTTGGAATTATCTCTTTCTTTTTTATGAACACGAAACTCAAAAACATTTAGAGCTAAATGGATGAAATTTGGTATGTGGTTTTTTTTTAAAACAAAATTGTAGATTTCTATGAAATTTTGAACGAAAAACTTTATAAGAGGTTTTAACTGAGGTTGAGTGAAAGTGATAATTACAAAACGAAAAAAACTTTATAGATAAATTTTGGGACACAGTTTAACATGTAAAGAATAGATTGAATCAAATTTTAAGCCAAAACTACCCACGGGATGACGTCTGTCAGTTTGCACATTTGCATTCATTTTAATTAATTAAAATTTAATTTTTAATTAATTATATACTTATTTATGTTAATTTAAAATTAATTTTACTTTAATGTTTAATTAATTTCAATTTCAATTCAATTTTTAATTAATTTCATTTTTACTATAATTTTAATTCTACTTTAATGTTTAATTTATTTTAATTTTACTTTAATTTTTAATTAATTTGAAACTTAAAACCTCAATGATTTAGATAAATGAAATTTGTGGTCTTAGATTATAGTTTCAGAGTAAAATTTTGGGTTCAATCGATCAACAACTACAACAACAACAAAAAAAAATCACCAGAATGCATACTGTTTAATTCTTTACACTACAAAGCATGAAACCGCTTATACGTGAGACTCTGAAAATAAAATTCTGAAAACTCGTGGTTTTGCTCAAGGATTAGAATTTTTATCCTTCTAGTGAGCGTGCCTTCCTAAATATGCTGTTATAAAATATACGCTATTATTATAAGTAGGCTAATTATTAAAACTAAGTTGCAATATGGGAAACATGATATAATTCGGCTTATTCACTTGATGGACGTAATCGCTTTTTCAAAATTTATATCTGATTTTCTTTCTAACACTTTCTATTTTAGCTTTCTTTGTAAGAAAGTAAGATGTTATTCTCTTAATGTAGGGATGAGCAGACTTTCCCTGGCTACAGACTACTTCTAATTTTTTCAAGGTGTTTGGTCCACCTAGTGCCGTAGGTGTGGTAACCTAAAAAAAGGTGTACAGATCTACAATATTTATTATAACAATAATAAATAAGGAATATGTACTTACCTACATATAATAAATATTATAATAATAGCAAGACACAAACATAATAATAATAGCCACAAATATAATAATATCAAATAACGCATTTAATATCAAACAATTCAAAATACATTAAAAAAATAAATCATTTTCATCTAAAGTTAGTTCTCACAGTTATAGTTAGATGAAGACTTAGTCTGCATACTGGATATCTTGAATATTTCGGTATATAATTACTAACTTCTAATCTTGCCTGGATTCTAAGTGGTCGTCAGTGTGTAAGGAAAAACTCTTTTCAACTGCTGGCATCGCTGTGATCCCCTATAGCTGTAATGAACATGTTACGAGCCATCATACGTTTCCATTGAAGGTTCATGTATCATTTACGCATTCTTCGAATTATTTGATTAAGTAAACACAGTCCAATCAACTGTGAAAAGCCGATTCTTCAGTCTAAGCGTCGGTGTTCCATAAATATATTTCTTTTAGTATCTCTTGGGTCTTATTAAGTCATATCATTGACTCCCCGCCCCGCCCGAAGGCACACGGATACTGAATGACCGGACCGCCGCAACAGTAACATTGACGGGAATTGTGGTTGAGTCCTAAGGGCCATCACCGGCTACGGTACAACCCTTCCCTAAGGAAGTACGTCGCGTCATCGATGTGGGGAGACAGACCTTTTCCCACCCTCCAGGGGGGGGGGGTACCTCACCTTTTCGTGTACCCTCCAGGGTGGTGAGATCCAACCACCATGCCGGGAGCATCTCATCCTCATTTCGAGGTGCGACCCTCCCGGAGGGGGTGGGGGTGGTTGGTTGGTTGGTTTAGTTTTCTAGCGCAAGAGCCATTCTTAGTCATAGTGCGTCAAGCATATGGTTTGATTCCCAAGGAAGGACTTGGATCTTAGTAAAGGCGGTCACCCAAAATGTCTTGGTGAGCCACCAGTCGATCGCGATCGGTTTAATGCCCACCCTTGTCGTGATGTATTCTTTCACAAGAGCGTATGCCAGCAGACGTAGATATTTTCAACAAAGTAGCTTTTCTTTACTGTTTGTCAAATGAATAATGTAGTTACTGATTGTAGCTGCATTATTTTTAAATAAATTCTTTTTTTAAAGTAACGAAGAAAAGAAGACACAACAAAAACTTACTTCAACGGTTGACCCAACGGTTCAACGGCTTACTTCAACGATCTGTGAAATGCAAATAGCAGATTCGCAGAGCTCTATAAACGCTTGGAATTCCAAAAGGCGACTAACAGTTTGCCGAAAAGAGTTGCAAGAACAGTCTAAATCATGCTTTCGTAGCGCCTTGAGGTTAAAATTTATAAAATGAAATTTTTCTCTAGCATTTTTCTGAAATATGGGCTTCCGAGGTAATGAAGATATAACATACTTATTAGAGCGAACACATGATATAAGTTTAGGATTTTATACTAAAATGCATTAAAAATTACATAAAATTAATAATTTTATCAAGCCAATAATTTTTATATAAATAAAAACAATTACAAAAAAGGTTAGAAACATATAATATTAGCAATTGCCATCATATATTTACCACATTTTTCATAAGTTAATGCTTCAACACAAATTCCAAAGATCCGAAAAAGAAAAAGAATAAAATAGAAAATCTTCATTTGAAATACGGTTATTTAAAACTAACAAAATCTTAAAGAATTCCGCAGAACTTAGAATGGAAACAAAGTCGTGGGAAAAATCAGAATTTATAGTTGATAATAACAATGAATTGAATATGGAGCAATGCGTTTCGTAGAAAATTATTAATTGATTTCTGAAAGAGTAATTACATGTGAAAAAAGAATTATTGTTACATTATGGCTGCTTTTGTCAATAATTGTATATATTTAGTGAAATAACAAAAATACTTTTTTAAAAATAAAATTAAATTTATAAGTAAATAATATAAATTACAATGATAATATTCTTAAATTTCAATTTCTTTTTTAAAACAATATTGCGGATGTCCGGAATTATTAATTTGTTTATATTCCTTCCTGTTTGCGAAAAATTAATTTTTTTTCCTCTTGTAAAGTTTAAAAAGATTATATTGCATGAGATATGACAATAGATTCATCTAAAAAAAAAGTCGTCCTTGTTTTAAAAAAGGAAATGAAGGCAACAATTAGATACTATTTTTAACCATTTATTGCAAAAGGCACTTTGAACACTCATAACATATCCAGCACAGATTACAAGAAGAAAACATTAAGCGGAATTGGTACGAAATATAAACACACCGGGATGTAGAGTAAGCGACCTTGAATTCAGTGCTTCAGGGTGATACATTATTAGTATCATATCAAAATCTTCAATGCAGCTTCAAAATGGATGAAAACTTTTCTTAAATTAAATTAAGTAATAATTAAATTTACTTTTGAATGTTACTGCCTTTTGTGAATTAATATTTTTTAGAGTTTAATAGCTATTTCTAATCATGAAGCAAAAAAAAAAAAGTATACTTAATGCTTTAACTATATGTTTTAAAAACGAAAATATTCATCTTTTATATTATTTGTGTCCACAATGAACAATAATGATGTCTGAATTTGTTACAGCCCCAATCGTGTTAGCTATATATAGAGAACTATCCTTGGTTTAATAATATTTTAGACAAAAAAAAAAAATTCAATTTTTTCAGAGACTAAAACTTATAGAGCCATTAAGCTACGAAAGACATTCTTTCAGAAAATTTTTAGATAATTTCAATAGTCATTTGAATGAAGATGCACCAATCAGCGCAAGGTGCATTTTTGAGGCGCCAATAACTAAATAAATGAACATCTATAATTCTGACAATTTTAATCGCAGAAGTATGGAATACTTTTCGTGGTGTGTAACGATTTTTTCATTAAATATTGCTATGGAAATCGTCCGTTATGGGTATGATTGAAAATTCAAAAATGATTTATTTTACTATAAAAAAAATTAGAAAGATACAGTTAAAACAGCACAAAGACTTTATTTGTAGACATTTATGATAACGCATATGATAACTCAACACTCCTGAAAGAGAATTGAACTATTGCGTGCGCCTCTATTTGTATAGTTACCATGACACTAAAAGATACATAGTCTCTGTGGTTTTCTTCAGAAAGATTTTGCTCATGTAGAGATATCACCATAATTCTTGTATTTTCGAAAATCTTCATTTTTGGTAACAAATTTGTTAGCAAGTCATTAAATGGTTTATAATATAGAGGATCAATGACCTGACATTTATTTATTCATTATTAACTGGGGTGTAAATAGTATCATCCATTATTTATCTGAAAATCTTTCTTTCTTACTCTAAATACATAGAAAAACAATATGAATAACATGGCTAGGAAATAATAAAAAAAAATTGGAATTCATATTTTTTTCAGAGGCTCATTTATAATTTCATCCTCCAAAAAATATTTTATTTTCGTCATTACAATCTGATCCATGCAGCCCTTTTCAAATTTTAACAATTAATTTGGATAGTTTTTCGATAATCGCAAAGAATTTTTTTTTAATAAAACTTGTTAAGTCAAATGAAAGATTTCACTTCTAGTAAATCTTTAATCTTTAACTTTTTGTTATTAGGGTTTACTCCATCAAACCGTCGCCGTTAGAACAGAAATCGCGCCAAAAGTGCGTACAGTAGTACGGGCACTCTTTTGCTTTCATTACTTTTGGATGGATGCCGGCTGCAATCGCCTTTTGTTTCTGCTTGCCGTCTTTAGCCAACGTGTCAACTCGTTAACGTCGCGACATTAGTACCGAAAGGGTTAATATGTGTCGCTGTAACACAATGGTTCTTCGTAGCTGAATTCAAAATAGAACTTTTATTGAAAATTCCTTAAGTTCAACCTCCTTTCTGTTAGAAAGTAATCGAATTACTTCATACTTTCAACAATATTTTTATAACAAACTACAAAATATTAGCGACCAATTAATTTGGCAGGATTAATGCTTGAAAAAATTGCCAATTAAATATTTGATGTAGGGTGGCTCTCAATGGCTTTTTCGAAAAATTATTTATTTGACCTTAAATCTTAGAAGACATATAATGCATTCTATTTTAGATGCCTTGCCTATATTATTCATTGTGTTAGGCGTCGCCATAATTTTCTATAATCTCACTTAAACTTTGAATTTTAATTTCCAGCGGTAGTGATTAAACTTCAACGTGAAAACACTTTTTTTCTGAAGCAATTTAAAAATGGATGCATTTTAAATTTTGTATATGTAAAAAATGGATGTATTTTTTTACCATTGTTTACTTGTGAACTAAACAAGTTCAACAAAATTGAAAAAGGTTGTTTAAAAGCAAATTTTAAACGGAAATCTTCTCATCATCCCTATAAATAATAAAGATGAATATGTGAGTTTTCTTCCCCACTTATTTCCGATTCTAAAAACCGATCCTTTCAACATGTAAAGAAGTTTCTATAAACTAATCCGTCGCAATAATCCATATTTAGAACAACCCAGGAAAATTTCGTATTGCAAAATCAACAGCCATCTCTTTTATAAATGTTTCTGAAGTTTAAGAATTCCAAACATTCGAAAAGAAAGTATTGTAATATAAAATGAATCACAAACTTTTCCCCTAAGCTCTATTTGTCAAATTGCGCCAGTTAATGCAGTGAATTTTCAGAGACAAATAAGCATATGTTTGTTGCCACGAGAGAAGCAGCTATCCCTTTTATGTAAGGGTGCCTGAAGACACATTTCCGAGATATTCCGAGAGCAGAAGTGCCTCACTTTTTTGTCGCCGCAGGAACCTTGAGTCTTACGGAAGTCCGCGGGCAGAGAACGATGCTCTTGGGAATGGCAAGGTTCCAAACGTGCCCAAGGGAGAGAAGGACTAAAAATATTTCTCATTTGTTCAATCGAGAAATATTTTTAGCTCATATTCTCATTGGCAGGGAACTCTTTCCATAAAACACTCATAATTTGAAAGGGCCTTTTTCAGATATCAAAAGCAATCATGCTATTAGATTCATCAGTATAGCATATTTCAGTAATTCAATTGGTAGTTTCAAGTTTAGTCAGACTGTAGTAGTTTACGGTTTCAGTTAACATATTTTGATACATAAAGGAACAAAAGGAAATGAAATTTAATTTTTGTTAAGATTTGGAAGTTTTAAACAGCATATTCGAAAGTCCACTTTTATTTCTAAACACTATTACTAAAATAATAGAATAAAAAGTCCACTTTTATTCTAAATAAATTTTGTGACTCATTTCGATATTGTGCAAAATTTATGGCAATACAAATTTGATAAATTAAAAATAAAAAAATATTAATATTAAGTAAGATTGTGTGTTGTAAGCCCGACTATTTGACTGAGATTAAATTTGCACAAATGTGCTTTTTTTTAAAAATTACAGTCAATCACCCCATTACCAAAGAACTAAGCCGTATAACCAGGGATTATTGTAACTGGCTCATAATTATCATTTTTTTCCATTAATTATCCAAATTTTTGCATAAGAAAGCAACGGCCAACAAAAGTTCAAAGAATATTCAAACTGTTAGTAAAAGGCTAGAAATATTTTCCATCAGTTCTTATAATATTTTAAAATTTCCAGGGTATTGTAATATTATGTTAAAATTACTGTTCATAATGAGTCTTCCCCTAATTTCTTAGAGTTCGACACATTATGTTGTGTAGGACAGAGTCTACACAAATGTGCTTTGGGGGGCAGTATGTACACGTAAAAGAATTTTTTTGGAAATTTTTTATTAAAACTATAATTATTTACAAAATGAGCGAGATTTTTACATTTTCCAAGATAAAATTTTAAAAAAAATAGCATTACACAAAAATAATGCAGATGGTTCTTATATTTTAAAATGTACTATCAACAAATTGCCTCCATAATGATATAAATGTAGCTGTGGTGCAATTTTGATAAAAAAAAATGGTATAGCTTTTCACAAGAATTTTTATTATTGCAACGATATTCAAACCGTATGCATTGTTTCATCAAATAATTATCTGGCAACTTTATTCTATTGTAATAGGTTAAGTATAAAAGATTTTGTTTATTTTCTAAGCACACATAAATAAGAAAGTAAAGTTACCGCAAAAGATAAGATGTATTTCGAAGATATATAACTTAAAATGTTACATTTCTAATTATTTGCATAATGTCATGGAAATTGATTCCATTAAAAGGATTCATTTACACAATAAACAGAAAAGGTGTAAGGCTACTATGATAATACTCTTTTAACATTTATTAAAACTTGATGTTTAATAATATCTTGTCGACAGAAATATGAACATTAAATAAAGTAAAAAAGATTTTATTGATATTAAGGAGAAATAACATGGCAACCAATAGCGGCTAGTAAATAAATAAATAAATGAAAAGTATATCAAAATTTTTAGAAAAGAAAAAGTTAAGCAAAATAATAGAAAAAGAGAGTAAAATGAAAGAAAAATGATTTTGCAGAGAAATATATTTAAGAATGACGATTTTAATACTAAAGAAAACTCATAAAGCTGAACAAAAATAAGAAATTGTATGAAGCAATTCTTACTGGAAACAAAGGACTTAGCAAAACTTTTGATCTAAATATCATTTTTTAAAAATTATAATGTTACTCAACTATACATGATACGATTTAAGAAATTTGCAATAATAAAACAGAAATATAACTCTAGTACATATCTATAACTTTTTGTTTGTTTATATATACCTAAATAGTACTAAATCAATTATATTTAAAATTTTTTCTTTTAATCAAAAAGAGAAGATATTACAAAATAAAAGTGGAAGCAAAAGTTCAACTTCAGAATTATTATTCAATAAAAATATTTATTTAATTTATTTTTAACTCTGCGAAAAGCACGTGAATAAATGAATTGAAGAAACAATGAAATTAGTTTGAATTTCATCATCATAATAAAAACATCATAAAAAATTATGTATCAAATTAAATTCATTTTGTTAAATTAGAAAATAAAAATTATGAAGATAATAATTTTGTATTATTAAAAATATGTTTTTTTAAATTTTAAAGTAGTTTAAAAATAATTTTTGTGCGATTATATTTTCTAAAGAGACAGATAAAAAATAGCAAAACGCTTAGCTGATTTTTAATTAATTTATATTTTAATTATCTTTTGCCCTTTGAAATGTTTATCGTTAGCTTCATTTTCTCTTAAAAAGTATGTGTGCAAAATTTCATTAAGATAAGAAAAATTTTAAATTGTATAAAAGACATACAAACTAACATCAATATTAATATGTTTATATTTTGAAGATGAACTTTTAAATTGGAAATTCCAATTTTTGATCATATTTCACTCATTTCAGACTCCAACATCCTTTTTAACTAATTCATGCGATTCATTCAAGTATACGACTTTTAAAATAAAAGCTGCATATCAGTTTTTGCTTATTATTACAAAGAAAAAAGTTAATTTACTTAATTCATCAAACTGTCCAAAGGGGGGAAATTGTTTACTTAGGATGAGCTAGTATCTTCGGCGTCTTTTTAAGTAAGGGAGTCAAGGACAGTTTTCTATTCTTGCGACTGCCGGTTAAGTCTTAGAGACATCGTATCCATTCAATCTAAAGAAAAAAAAATTTCTTGCTATGCAGCTTATTTATCCCTCCGTCTCTTTCCTTACGATTTTCGTGGGCAATGTCATTGCGAAAACTCTTTCCGTAATTTCCATGGAAATACTTTATTCCTTTTTATGGCCAAATATGGCCAGCTTATTATGAGTATGGCGGAATTGAGATAATTCAAAACTGACGAATACAATAAATAAAATTCTAATATATACAAAATTTGTTAATATTCTAATATATACAAAATGATATAGCGATTGAAAGGAGAATTTTCATATTACAGTGCTCACAAAAATTAGAGGTTGCCTAAAAATTAATATAAAGTGTTAGAAAAAGAAATATTTATTTTTAAATAAATAAGAACTTGGCAGGTATAGCTTGTTGTTTGCTTTTCTAATGTTCTCGTTTAAAATGAGTACTTAATGCTTCTCTTTTATAGCTTTGTATTATTTTTGAAATATATTTTAATTTTTGTTGCAATATAACAATGGCGTCTACATTTTGATAAGTCAGTAAATAATCGGCAACTTTAATAAATTAATCATAGTTGAATATTTTGTTTAAAAGTGGTAAATTTAATAAATATTTTAATAAACAAATATTTTGACTATAATTTGAATACAGAAATTGCAAAATAAAATTTCAATATAAATACAATACAAACAATGCAAATAAAAATTGCTAAAGTAGCAATAATCAATACAAATCAAAATTAACTTTTCCAAACATTTCTAAAATAGCAAGAAATGTTTTAATGTTTCTTTTTTGCTTCAATATATTGTAGAGCATTTAAGTCTAAAGTGTAACGAAAGCATAAAAAAAATCAATTATTTATAATTACTTAAGGACGAAAGTCACGGAAATGCTTAATTAAGATAAAAAATTTAGAAATTTTTTTTCACAAGTTTCTATTTTGAGGTGGAATTAATTTAAATAAATTCGAATAATAGATTATAATTCAGCATTATTTTAACAGGAAGTTCAAAAGACTAGAGAAAACATACGAATTTAGAGGAATTTGAATTCAAAGTGATGGAACCAGGTTTCATTGCATATATACAAACACATGCTCACATCGGCCTTTTCATTTAAATACTTATAATGTTAATGACCGATAAAAATAGAAAGAGATCAAAATAACTGATAGAGAGATATCGTCTCAATACTAAAGGAAAAAAAATTCATTTATAAAATTTTTCAGTAGAATTCCTCTTTTACAGTCAGAGCGTTTTGATTTTTACATTAATTTTTTTTTTTATCGGGAAGCAATTTACAAACAATACAACATACAAGCAAACATAGATGAATTCAAAATGAAAGAAAGAATTATATATATATATATATATATATATATATATATATATATATATATATATATATATATATATATATATATATATATATATATATATATATATATATATATATATATATATATATATATATATATATATATATATATATATATATACATACACAAACACACACTCATCTTAGTAAGTTTTTTTTTCTTCCAAAAACTGTATCTGTTGTATGTATTGTATCTAACTGTATCTTCAAAAAATCTATTGATATAAAGTGAAAATCTCTTCACGACAAAGTCAAACAAAGATGACAAAAGGGTTTGAGAGAGTATAAAGCAGTCTGCCGCTCTCAGGAAAGATTTAAGGTAGCTGCTGAAAAAAATTAATATTTTAATCACGGTATATAGAATCTTATTATTTTTAAAGATATTAGATATCTTGCTTGTATCATCATTTTTAAAAAAAGTCGATCGATAACCACTTTCAAATATTCCATATTTCTTATTTTTGTAAAAACTAACAGACCTGATAATCTTTTGGCGCATTATTTTCATATACAGTCTCATTGTAAAACATTTCGCTTATAAGAATTCCAATTAAAATTGACAAGAAAAAATCCTAATTATCGCTTGCCAATCTAGTAGCCATTTATTTAATTGGCAAAATATTAATTATGATGTTATATATCTATTTATTATTTTTAAAATTTTTCCATAAAATGTAATATACGATTCAGTGATGACGTAATGTGGCCCTGTAATTTATTATCTGTTAGCAGTATTAAAAATTATCACAAATAATTTCTTTCCCACAGTTCCAACATATCTTTTAGAGCTATATATCTGAATTTAACTTAATACAATTCCTTAAAGAAGATTTTAAAATAAAAAAATGTCATTGTCATTTTAATACACTACTTTCTTTAGCTCATCTATTAATTCTACGTTTTTAAAAATATTTTATATTAACATACAATAAAAAACCGAATTTGTATTAAAATGAGTTTCGAAGATCCCTCAACATTTTTTTTTGCAGAAACTACATCTCTATCTCGAAGGCTTTTTATTTTTACAACTGTTTTTTCCCCTGCAATTTTGTAGATATCATTGACTTGAATATTAGAGATTTTAACATAATCAACTAACGCTACGTGACAAAAGCAAGCCAAATGTCATATACCAATGCCTTGTTTTCACTCCCTATTGTAAATGCCTAATACATTTCACAATCTACCATTGCTTTGATTCGATTTCATTTTTCTTCTTGCAAAATGCAGAATCGATTTCAAAATTAAATTGATATGATGCATTTGATATTATTGCCTCGGTTTGAAATAAAAATGAAAATTTTTCTTGAACCCATGAGAAATTACAAATCAAATAAGATAGTAAATTATTATAGAAATAAAGTAAAACCCTAATTTCTCTAATATTTAATTATTCTTTTTTCCCTTCTCTTACAATAATTCTAGATTCTAGAAGAGGAAAAAATATTGAGATTAGAGAATTTTTCCATAAAGTTCTCAAACTGAAATAGAGATGGCGCCACGTGCTATGCAGTATTGAGAAACTCTTATTTTAACTATTTATTTTTAGCTATCTGAGGAATTGGGTTTAATCTATAAGATTATAAAATGATCGGCAATGATTTTCACAGTCTTACAAAGTAATATCTTAAGATTTTTACAACTATCCATCTGTATTTTTTAATACTACTGCTATATAACAAGTAAAATAAATTCACTTCATCTGTTATTAGCAAATTTTATTACTGAAAAATATTCTTAATATGATAGAATATTAGAATAAAAATAATGTAATAATATAGAAGATTAGTTTTACTATTTATGATATTAGACGGCTTCAAAAAAGCAAAATAAAATTTAAAAAAAGGCAATATAAAATTATAGTATTATTTCATTTTGATGTTATATTCTAGTTTCATTTCCATTTTTTTTCATTTTATTTTGCTCATTGAAGAGTAAATATATGATGTACATAAAGAATAGAATAAAGCGTTTATAAATGTTAGATAAAAAAAACACATTTAAAATCTGCACAAATCATGTACAAAGTTTAAAGAAACCCTCTGTAATTTTGTGTTATACGGAGAAGAATATTATTCTAGCCAGATTCAATATGGTAATTTTCTTAAGATGCCATCTCAAACTCTTATAAGTTTCTCGTTTTTTTAAGCTATTTAAAATTTTCTGTCAGGAAATTGAGAATTAAAAATATATGCCCAATCATGAATGCATTTTTTGATTAAAAATCAATATATCCTAAATAATAGCTTAATATGTATTTTGTAATAAATTAAATTATGGACAATTCTTATAGTTAAAATTCGATTTATGAATAGCCAAAATTAAAAAAAAAGATTATCAACAAAATCTCGTATTCTTTCAGACGGTTTAAATACCTTATTTTAGTAGTTAAATGTTAAGATCTGTATTAGTAACTTTATTAGATGCCAAATATTCAGTGCATTTTAATTCAGCTTATTTAGAAAAATTTAGTTCAACACCAATATTACGTTTAAATTTTCTAAGCATTGTTTTGTTATATTTTCTATAAGATGTATGTATGCTATATAACCAACCATGTATGCTATATAACCAACTATAAATAAGTTACAAAATTTATAGTTGGTTAATATAGTTAAATTAATTCTTTTATTATGATGGGGGAATTATCTAGAAATTGAATGTGGCTTGCTTATATAGCTTGTACAAAATCATACGTGTTTGGAGTAAATGAGTATTTAATTTAACTCGCATTTCACAAAAGCTTTACACTTATGAAGAAAGTAGATTTCTTGTCTAGGAAATTCTTAAGTTATAAAATTCCGCTGTCTTTATTTTGTGCAATATGTTATTACAAGTAGATTGTTTTTAATATTGTACTATCAATAATATCTCATGTTATCATTTATGTTTTTTGTAGTCTCAACAGTATTAATAAAAGCTGAGAGCAAAAAGGCAGGAATTCAATCAAAATTTTAAAATATTCACAGAGAAGCAAATCATTCAAAAAAAAAAAAAAAAAAAAAAATCTTAGTAAAAAAAATCAAAGAAAATCACAGCATGATTCAACTTATTTTTAAAATTCTATTTCTTTACATTTTTTTAAATCAGAAATATGGCTTTTCAAAGCGTAAATAAGGTCATATGAGTATTCTCTGCTTGTGCTGAAAGCTTCGCCAGGTGTTGATTTTCTTATGAGAACCAAACCTTCAACAAATCTGTAACAAACTTGAGAGCTGGGTGTTTTAATCCAAAATCACGGCAGTTCTCCAACAGGCATCAACCATGGGACATCTCAGCGTATACTTTGCTCTCGCCGTTGTTCTTGCAGCTTCGGTGCAAGCGAAATATTTTAAATTCGAAGATTGCAGTGAGTAATTTTTACTTCTTTTTCGGTCGACAATGTATCGAATGATTTTTTTAAGCCTAATATGATTTTAATTTCATTGAATGTATGTATTTTTACCATACTAAATGTATTTATGTATTGTACTTAAGAAGACGATACAATAGCAACAATATATTCTTTTTCTTAGATTTACCTAAAAATATTCTTTGCGCTTTTAGGAAGATAATAAATATACATCTTTAAAAGTTTTCTGTAATTTCACTACCTCACTTTACGATTTCATTACATATTCTTTTGCAAGATCAAGTTCAAGCCCAGAATTGTTGTAAATTAACTTGAGTAAATTATAACTGTTTTGAAACGGAAATTAAAATATAAACTTTATTGTGGTATATATGTACCTAAAGTAAATACGTGAAGTATTATAGATTTCAATGTTTTATCTATGAAAGAGTCAATCTAGAAATATATTTCATTTTAAATAATATAAGCACTGATATTTTTATAAATGTTTTTAAACTGATTTTGCTTCCACATTTTCAGAACTACCCATTGGTCTGAGATCAATAAGAATTTTTTAAAAACTTTTTCTGAAATTTTGTTTTTAAGTAAAATAATAGTTTTAGTTATTTACGAGTTTCCGACTGAGCTAAAAATTGGGGAAATCATTAGTTTTTAGCAAAATAATTTTAATTAAATGAAATTATTATTTATGAAAGAACACTGGTTGAGGTTCGGAAAAAGTTCTTTGGTTTTAACATTTATTTTAAACATGTAAATTGCAGTTAACTCTCATACAGCACTGAATTTTAAAAACATGGATTCTATATATATTCTATACGCTATATATAAATAACTTAAGATTCGTGCTAAAAATTCTTTCTTTTTACATTTAATGCATTATTGAAACCGTCCATCTTAAAATGCTTCGTCCTTTTTATATCTATAAAAATAATATAACAAAAATATAAATAATAAATCTTTTATGAATACCAGAATAAAATTAATTTATTTATTGTTTGTCAGCGGGTAAAGCTCGCATTGCCAAGGCCAACCGATTCGAGATCGTGCCAGATCCAGTAAATCTGAGGAAGAACATGACGGTGAACATGGACCTGGATATCCTGCAGGATATACCTGAGAAGGCAATGCTTAGAACTCGTTACTACAAGCTGAAGAGTGTTTTTGGAGTCAACATAGATGTACCCATACCTTGTCTGTTGGGGAAATTCGGATCATGGTGAGTATATTTAGCACTCAAAACAAAAAGGCTTAAGGAAGAAATTAAAATTAAAAAAATCTATAATTCTTAAGTATGTTTTTTAACTCTTTCAATACTGAAACTTCCGAAATACCATTTAAGTCGAATAAGATGATATCTAAATATCTGTGAGATATTCTACATTGTTAAGCATGATTGATGTGACGTGCTTTGCTTTTTAGGGTAATTTTCCTAAAGAAATAAAGATAAGAACTTATTTTCTTATAGAAAGCCCACTAATGGTCATTGGTTGAACAGAGAAGTCTTTATACATCAACTTTTTGAGAATATTTATTATCATTGTTGTTTCTCAGAAGAATAGGAATTTTCTTATCTGTTTGGGTGCTTTAGTATTTTGAGAACCAAGGACGCATAGTTTTTTCGAAATCAAAGAATTAATGAAACTTGTTATCTTCAAAACATTTTTTCCTTTATTTATAAGCCTTTGCCATCTAGTCTTCCATTGTTGGAATGTCTCTCGAGAATCCTTTATTTTGTAATTGTTCTTATATATCGCGAATGAATTTTTCCGCCGCTTTCTTCAATATGATGGATTTCAATTTTGTGAATGAAAGAAGATCCACAATGTGAAATCTATGGAATTATGACCTATTATGGTACTTTTTCGATATACATTTAAAGTATGATAAGCGAATCTTATAAAATTAATCATGTTTTGCTCATCGGTGAAGATATAAGACACATGGACTGCTGCATTGCATTATGTCTATAGTTTAAATCAAAATCTTAGAAAATGAACTTCTGCTGATAGCTAATTCTTCAGCAATATTGCCGCATTGAAAAGAGGTAGTGGATTCTCCATTGCCGAATGGTCATAGCACTGATCTGTACAGTCTGTGTAAATATTTAATTCTTTGATTTTATATTTTCCTTTATTTCATGTTCAAGAAGATTCTGGACATTTCTTTAGTTTACCAGACAAGTGCTCTGGACTTTTCTTACTGTCTCCAGAAAAGTATTCTGGAACTTTCCCTGCTAGTATAAAAGCAGAAGATCTGTCATTCACTGTGTTTTCAGTTCAGAGTTGAGTTAATAAACTGGTTTAGCTCTACTTCTTGTGTGTGTCATTGAGTTCCACACTAAAGTATCTACTTGACAATATCATTAACATTTAAATGGTAATTTGTTTAAGTGGACACATGTACTTCCACATTTTGAAGACTGGTAGTTGATATGAAAGGTGTTAAATGTTCGGTTGTCTTTCAAGGAATATTCTGCACTACTTGAAATATCGAAAATACTCACCGCTAGTAAAGACTATTTTTTGATAAATTTGTTGCAATATTTCAATAAAAGAATCTACCAATTTCATGTAAAATTTCATAAGAACTCGTTACTATTCCATTTTTGAAATATAAATAATAATCGCCAAACATGCAAAGTACTAGTTTTCTATATTGACCATAAAGCTATGCTAAAATGAATAGGCGTTCTCTTATAAATTGCAGGGGTCAATTCAAGGTTAATTCTAAACGAGTTTTTTTTAGTCTTAGAAGCATAACAAAATTAAATTTTTCTACATTATTTTGGATATGGCGTTCGGATAAAGGGAAAAAAAATTGCAAATTGGACAATTTCAATACGTCTAATTAGCTATATTTTAAGTAGTATAATTTTTGCAATTTTATTTATGATTTTTCCTGTCCTTTTTATCAATATCCTATCAATCTAATTTTCGAGTAATTTCAATAGTTACACTTTCAAGGGCATGGAACGGCTTTTGAATCTAATATAAAGAACTTGGGACTGTATATAAGGTGATGAAAGAAGAATTACAATGGGGTATGCAACTAGGAAAAGGGATAATATGGAAATGAATAAAGCTATTAAAATTCATAAATATCCTTAAATAATGAAAAATTGGATATATAATATTTTTTAGTTTACTTAGACTCATTTTTGTTTATTTTTTGTTAATCTAGCACCATCTCTCTGTGTAAGTACTTGAATATGTTCGAAGATCAGGCGCAGCCTCTCTTCCCACCGGACATCCCTTACGGATGCCCAGTCCGTGCTGGCCATTACGGAGGAGAGAACATGGAAGTTCCGATACCAGACATGGGCTCCATAGCTCGCTTGATAGTTTCGGTAAGCTTTGCGGAGAACCTCTTCAAATATTTTATGCGTGTTAACGATTTAAGGGAGAATTAATATTGTTACGTAATTGCCTTCACGAACAGGCCTCAATAGCAAAATGATGTTTATTAATGCGAAGAATGCACATACGACAAAACCCAGCCGAGAACACACAAGCAATGCATAGCAGCACACTTAGAGCAAACAACAGCCCACGTAGTAATCGGTACTAACAATTACCATAGCACACAAAGCTACCAGACAGAACTCAGCAGGAGGAGGGAATTTAAGTAGCTATTCTCTACGGTCTCTCCAAACGCCTGCAATTCTCCACTGTCTCCTCGCTTTTAGCTGTATGCAACTGCCTCACGACTGATCTAACTAATACGCCGCTGACTCGCTATGCTACTCTAAATCTCTCGACTACTGCTTTCGGTTTGGACTGAAGTCCTTTTATAGTTTCCGGAGCAGGACAGAGAAGGTTTTGAACAAACACGCATATCTCAGCTCCTATTCGCTCTATCTTCAAAATTCTTGAAGGTTCCAATATCATTCATTTTATCAGCAAAGTCACCAAATTCGTTGCTAAGTCGCCAAATGGCCTCTAAGTTTGTCGCCAAGCTTGGGGATTACTGAGCTGGCATCCGATCAGCATCCAATAGAGCTGATCATAAAACGGTCTTTCCTACGATGAAACTAACTTTGCTAGCAAGCAAAATTACATATTCGTAACAATATGGATGAAAAAAAAAGGATACCAGTACCTCAATCATCAAATTTTGAAGTGAAATATCATTTACAATATCTCTCACTTGTGGCCTAAGGGGGGGGGGTAGGCATAGCGTGGTTGAGGAATATGGATAGAAGGAGAAAAACTATTGGCTTTATCTATGCTTTAGCTCTTAATCAGCGTTGTTGAAAATAATTTATATCAAGATGCCTTTTAGCATCCTCTCTGTGATGGTGGGTAGTTGTTGGAGATTTTCTTAGTGTTTACACTAAGAGAATTTTTTTAAATATAGGCTATTAACTCTTGGAAACACTCTAAGCAAATTTCCATATACATGACTTAAATGAGGCTTGTACATAGTTGCTTCAATAAGACAGATTGAAAATACCAAGAAATCCTTTTATCCTGAATCCTAGATCCATTATTTTGCTAGATATGATAGACAAAGTAAGTCCAAAGCCATCACATGCAATTATTCAAGATAAAATCGTTATACCCGTAAGTTATGGAACGAAACTCTATACTTGATATTAATGGAAATCCTCTGATATTATCAAAAAATTTGCTTCTTCATAATTGATAGTTTGCCACTTTTTTTAAAGTTTCTAAATTTGATACTTAATGGCAATAATTTTAGAGCTTATCAGATGAAAAGATTTTCATATAAATTGAAAATGCTAAAGGTTTCTTTTACTCACTTATGAAGTCTTTTATCGATTTTCTATTTCACTACTTCTTTAATTTTTGAATTTAAAAAAAAATTAAATCTAATAATTTCTATCTGTGTTGAATCGAATTTCAACGCAAATGTATAAGGAATATTATTATTTAATTCGGTTAGTTTACTTCTTAATTTACATCATTACAGACACAAAGGACAGACAGACATAAATTAATAATTTATTCATGGAATGATAGAGACCTGAAAATTGAGATTCATTTATACAGCTGCCAAATTCGTTACAAAGAAGCCAACATATATTTCGCATAGGAGAAAATAAAAAAAGTGTTCCATTTAAGTTAAAATTAAAATTATTTATGCGGAAGTATTAAAAAAATTATGATTTTTATTTCATTTCATTGAAAAGTGTTTCATAGTTTTCGAATAAATATGGATAATCTTCGATATAAAAATGCTCTGACATAGATGTATAAAATATATTATGGAAGATGAAATTATTTATATAAAACAAAAGCAATAGTTTTTGCAAAGCTAATTGTTTATGAAAACTAATTTTTTCAATATTTTTTTTCGGTTCTGTAGTCTTCGGTGATAGTAAATAAAATTTCAGATTATGTAATCTAAATTTCAAGATTTTGAAGCTATTTCTAAACGTATTGTTCTTTAAAAATTTTAAACGTATTGTTCTTTAAAAATTCTCATCATTTTCAGTTTAATAATTTCTGTTTAAATAATTTTAACTCACTTTTATAATTTGTTTTTTAACAGGGTAAATATAGGACTGAACTTGAACTTGTTGTGGATCGAACAGTTGTGGCTTGCTACAAAATTTGGGCCGAAATGAGATGAAGTCACAAGTATGTAATAAAAGCATGATGTAAATTTATAGTAATCGAAAATAGTAATAAATTTGATATTGACTTAATATGCATTTTGAAGTAATTTCTTTATACGTTCTATTTGCTCTGAAATGACAAAAAAAGGTTTTTGTTAATTGTTAGCAAATTAAAATGTCCTGTATATACCTTTTTACTCTTTCTCGTTTTTTAATAACCCGTTTTTTATATACGGCAGTTCATATAATTTTTACACCTCCAATATTTTTTTTATATCTTTCGGATTTAAGCCATTTTTTAATTGTCTTTATATAAATGATTGAGAAAAAAAGTATTAAAACTTTTGGAAAGAAACGAAATGCAAGTATGTGCTACATTATGTTAGCGTCTCTCTCTGGATAACGAGAATTAAGTTAGGTAAGAGATTTAATTTAATCATCCAATGACTTAAAAAAACCTTGTAGTGCATGTTTTTTGAATTAATAGACTTCTCTGAATTCTAAATATAGTTAAAGAAAATATTAATTAAGTTGAATATTTATATATTTCATTCCCCGAGTAATTGTATATTTTTAGAACAAACCTCTACACACACTTCAGTTGTTAGCAAATGTCGATGCATATTATTGTATGCATCGACAATATTGTATTTGTGCTATTTTCTGCTATTGTATTTCTGCTATTTTCATGTTAAATTTGCATTTAATGTTAATATATATTGAACGTACCGTAATAAAATTGTCCATTAATTTCTGCATTATAAAGAAATTATAATATATCATAAATGAAAACACTCCATCTCCTTGTAAACTGTTAGCAAGATCCATAAAAAACTTTTTTAGGAATTAAAACAAACAACTGTTTTTGAGTTTCACTAAAATAAAAATTTATTTATATGTTTTAAAGGCATATCTTTTCAGGATATGATGAAAACTATGGATTCAAATTTTATTTCAATTATTTTTCGATGAAGAAATGTAACATGGGTCTTCAGAAATTGGAAAATCATGATTTTCATTTTCAAACATACCTTTTTTTCAATTGAAAATAACATTTTAATGGTTTCAAAGAAACATTTAAGAAACCTTTATCTTATGAAAATTAAAGGGAAATTAAAGTGCAAACGAAATGCATATGGCTAAAAGTTTCAATTCAATAATCTTTGAAATTAGTGAAATAAAACATGAATTTAAATCAATGAAATACAATAAGTAGTCAAGTCAGTGAAATGAAGTAAACATTTCAGTCAATGAAATAAAATAATCATTTCAATTAGTAAAAGAAAATAATTAAGTATTTATAACTAAAAATCATTCATTTGGTAAGTGGATTTTGATTATGATTATTACGTATATTTTAAAAGAGTTTAAATAACAATCTGTACACTATACACATGGATTCTGAGACAAAAAATATACATATCACTTTGTTAATATAACATTGTGAGCAGAGATAACATATTTTGTGTAAATACAGTGACATTTTATAAATATATATTTCACATGATAAACATCTTCTCTTTACATTAACCTGATCTCGCTTTTTTCGTACAATGGTACCAAGAAATCAATGCATTCCTTCAGTGCTCATTTATTCCTTGAGGATTTTTAATTTTCTCTCTTTCTAATGCCGTCTACAGCCAAATCTCGATAAACTGTCAATTAATAATTTAATTATGTATCATTCGAATTACGAGAACATACATAATTATTGACCATTACCTTTCAAAAATAGAAGTTATATAGTAAAATGATCGTATATATTTCAACAAAGGCATGAAGACTTATATTATTTATAATTTAAAATTCGAATAGTAATTGGAAACATAATTATTTGGGAATTCAATCGGTACATCTCTCTCTCTCTCTCAAATGCAACAACATTTGGCCCTATTACATACACAGCCTTATCGATAATGGTAGATGTAGGTCATTGGTCATTATATAGACCAAAATGTGCAAACCGTGTCGGTTGCATTGGTGCCAATATGAATTTTAAGTAACCAACATAGAGTCGAAACAAAAAGGATTTTTTTTCTAAAATTTATTTTATTTTCTCTTACGAAGATTAAGTAATTTAAAATAAAGAGAGAGAGAGAGAGAGAGAGAGAGAGAGAGAGAGAGAGAGAGAGAGAGAGAGAGAGAGAGAGAGAGAGAGAGAGAGAGAGAGAGCAATCAAGTAGGTTTAGAAGAGTAATCAATAAGAGTAGGTTTAGAGTAGGCAATCAATAAAAGTAGGTTTAGAGTAGGCAATCAATAAGAATAGGTTTAGAGAGAGCAATCAATAAGAATAGGTTTAGAGAGAGCAATCAAGCAATGATATAAAAATACATAGCCAATAAATAACGCACTCAGATCGTATAATGGCCACCATTGCGGCGTATCCTATATATCCACATCCACGAGAAGGTACGACCAGATAACGGCATGGAAGTAATTCAACTCCACTCAAGTATTATGCATACCAGGGAAAAGAGATCCTTCTTATTTTTAAGGCAACTTCCCATCCTTATTTCTGAGATGTCCTCGGTGGGACGCATCTTAACCTTATCGAGTATTGTTAAAATTTTCATGAAAATTTGCCTATCAAAGTATTATAGTCCCCGATGCTGATAGAGATTTATAAATGTTGACAATTAACAAAATCAGTATGAAATGCAAATATGTTTTGAATGGTAATGTAACTTATGAATAAAAATTTACAATACTTTTGAAGATATATAAGGTATGTAATAATATGAAATTACCAGAAACTTTACATATATACTTGCCTACTCTTATTCTGAGTATGCTTGGCATACGTTAACAGGGAATTTTATAATAGGCAGTTAAAACTGAACCGAGTGGTAAGATGAGACAATGTATCGAGATTTGACCACACTTTCCTATGAATTCAATGAAAACATATTTTACATGACATGTTATGTCTACCACTAATAACTAACAAAAATAAGAGATCTTCATTGTCAGGTGTTGTGCCATTCTGTTACAAACTGGGAAACATAAAAGTGCTTCCATCTATTGCTAAATTGCAAGTAAAATTGAGCAGTTTTCACCAGAATATCACTGAAAATGAAGAGAGATGATTTTTCCGATGTAAAGTATTAATACAGATTTCCTATTTATGCTGGTTATTGTGGTAGAGAGACAGTCAGATCTTCCCGAAATGATAGTCAGTAATAAAACTTCAGGTCCATTGAGATCACATGGTACTAGGAAAGCATTCATTACTAATCACAGAACAATTTCACCATCACCTTGTATGGTTGTGACTAGATTGCAACAATATTCTAACTCTTCATGGCTATAACGAATCCAGAATCCTGTATATTCCAGTGAATCCACAACACCTTGCCCTGAGATGATCTATCATGACACAAGCGTCCGTTAAATGGTCCATGATGTTGGAGAACTCGCAAAGCAGACAGTAGTTGATGACCTTGGTTGGAAGAATGCTTTTGTGGACAGATATCCTTTTCAAACCCATGTAGTCCGGGGCTGTTCGGTAGAGTTGTCTCGCACCAGTCCACATCACCCAGTTCTGTTCAAACTTCAGGCCGTCTTCCCCTGGCAGGACTTGGTAAAGGCTGACTACGTAACCTGTTTTTTCAGAGGATGGTTTTTCAGGGAATGTCAGAGGTGGTTTGGTGATGGTTATGGGTTCCTCATACCCAGCTGGAAAAAAGAAATTATGCTTGTATTAAATAACAGTACAAAGTTTGATTGTATTTAAATTAAATAAATCTAACAAAATTAATGAAACAGATTTATTTTTATCATTATTTTACTTATAAAAATAGTTTTATGAAAATTATCTAAGTAAAAGTTCAAATGGCTCAGGGGGTATGCCATCAAATTTCAAAATGATTTGCTCTTGGAAGTCAACCAGTACAAAATATCAATCAGGTTAATTGGATTTAAACATTTTGTGGCCCTAGAAAGTGCACACTATGAAGTTAATTTAATTTCATATACCAATATATTAATACTGAAAATCTAAAATTCGCCCCTCCCCCCGTGAACATGTGCATTTATGGTGAAAAGGTCCAATAGGCTCAATAACAAATAAAGAGGATTTATTCGACGAAAAAATATGAATACAAAGTAGCAAAACATATCCGAATATACAAAAACAACATTTGCAGCAAATAGCAGCACACAAGCAGCAAATCGCTTTTCAAACAGCAACAATACGCTATAAAAAGGCATTGTTAAATTCTAGCTCGAATTCGATTCAACTGGTTGCACTATTTACTTCTCTTCAGTTCTGACTCTCGTTTTTAATAGTTTTTGTGATAATGCAAAGAACATTTTAGAGAAATCTTCTGAAATTCAGTACTATAGGAGATATCGCCAAGAGTCATGAAATGGAGACTGTGGAAATATCGCCAAGATTCACGAAAGTTCGGTTTTCTCCGTCTTTGTCACTAAATTCGTCGCCAAGGTCAGGAGTCACCTACTCGGTAACCAGTCAACAACCAATACTAGATTTGTAAAACTATCTTCTTTATTGAGAGACGCAGGAAAGCAGTATTACAAATTTGTGTCAACATTTTAAATTTATTCAATAATTAATAATTTATCCTAGATTATTTTATGTTTTAGTCTTATAAGCTGTATCCATCTAGACGGGCTTAACGTTGTTTACAAATCTCAGATATGATCGTCTTAGATTAAATAACGAATGTTGCAGTAAAAGGTATTATGTTCGTTGGTACAGAACTTGAGAAATAATAAAAAGTATTATTTGCAATAGACTTTAGATTTAAATATATAATAACACAAATATTACATTACTTGTATAATAATATTAAACTTTTTTTTACAGCAGGATAAATTCTACTCATTTTCCACTAATATTCAAATAAAAATTAATTACTAAAATCAGATTTAAACAAATTGTGATTCACATGCAGAGAAATTAGATACGATGCAGGCTTGGAACAAAAAACACTGAACGTCATAAAAAATGAATTCTGTCATAAATAAACACAAAGAAATATGATTAAATCAACAATACACGGAATAAATTTATTCAAAAAGTAAAGAGAAATCGAAGATATTGTAGAATTTTTAGATAAAAGAAAATATATCGATCACAAGAATGATAAAATGATAAAAAACAAGAATGATAAATGAAATAATTAAGAATAAAATTGCAAGTTTGTGATCCTGTAATCGCATTATGTACAAGAACATTCAAATTAAGACTAACTATTCAAATAGGATTAAAACAAACGTTGATCTGTTAACAAAAAAAAAATTGCATTGCCAAATATAGAATTAAAAAAATTACCGAATAGAAAAAAAAGAAAGAAACAACCACCGGGGTTATCATATGAGCCTTCATGAACACTTCCGGGTTCTAAATAAAATAATTACGTATAATAATATCTATAATAAAATAATTATGAATTATCTATAATAAAATTATCTATTATCTATGTAAAATTATCTATAATAAAAATAATTATGAATATGAAAATCATTGAATATAATATATTAGATGTCAAAAGATCTTATCGTAACTTTTAGATATTTTTTTTTAACATAAAGCAACAACTTGTAAAAAGACTCGCGTTTTATTTATTTATTTATTATAATTCATGATTGATCAACTTCCGCGTTTGTGCATAATATAATTTAAACAAATACTTAATGTTTATAAAGACTATAATAAGTAAGTGATACAATAAAATACAAATATACCTACAGGAACTTGATCAATTTTATTTCACTTCGTATTATTTTTATCCTAAAAAATTATATATCAAAATTTTGTATGGTCTACAAATTTATTTAATAATTAGGTTAGTAACATCTAAAACCAATTGCCTGCATGAGCGCTCAGCTCTGCGAACCTACGCAGCTTTGTTAGTATGCTAGCTAGGAATCTACCACTGCTTATATTAGAAATCAGAAACAAGCTTCAATGACAAGACACGCTAAATATTTCAGTAATAGAGGCTTATTTCATAAAAGTAAGTGATTCAATCAATGCAACATCGCAGTCATAAGTTTATCGGGCATTTCACTGCCCATTTTCTTATGCTGTAATTTAACGTCACATTCTTTTGACCCCTCAAGAAGTGTTCAATGAATTCCAGAATGACATAGGCGAGACGCGATCGTCGCATATCGAGGGATGGGGGGGGGGGAGTTGAACGCACTCCATAATATTACTTGCAAGAGCATCAGGTTGGCGTGCAGTACTTTTTTCTTCTTGAATGTATTGTTCTTATTAAAACGGAGTACTGGCGTATTGTTACCTACAATATCGACTTAGGTGTATTTTTTACGTTCATTTTCCAAAAATACTTTGTCTCTGAAAGAAACTCTATTAGCACGCTATTAGTTGAAACAACCACTGCAGGTTCTTTCGAAACCATCCCAATGATCTTTCGTTGGTAATAAACGTGTTGAGAAAGTGAATGATGTAATTGATTACATTACTTGATAATATTACTTTTTAGTCTTTCATGAGCAACACTTTCAAATCAGTTGAACTGTTATATAAATATCGTAAGCAAGAATTTATATTTGTAAGTAATTTAAATTTCTTGCAGAATCGGTTATTATTAGTTGAAACTTGAACTATTGAAGAATTTCTGTGAGTTATTCATTATATGGGATACTGCTTTCGAAGTACTGATCTTCTTTGAACTGGGCTCTTTTAAAATACTGTGCAAATTCAATTTATAAATCTTCACCACGGGCAATTGTAATATTTTATTGCAATATTATTGTTGGGGACAATTTTATCGTATCTTGAATGGGATAAAAGATTTTCTGAAAGCTTTCCAATACTTTATACATATTTATTAGATTCAGAATTTTTTCAAAAAAACTCTATTATTAAAGATTATAAAATAATTAATGTTTTGCTCATAATTATATGATAAGGAAATAAAGGTACAATGAATATTGTAAGAAGAAAAAATCCTAAACGTTAGAAAAAAATTAAAATATATTACCCGTGCGATACAAATTCCAATTTACTAATAGTCGTATTTGAATCGCGTAGTTTAATTATAAATTTAATTATCTTCAAAATTCTAAGGAAATGAAAATACAGCTATCTTGCAGTCATGATAGCAAACTTTTAAATTATTTTATATCACAACAGGGGAATTTTAAAGTATCTGGGAATTGGGCGATGTGTTTTGGCCATTCAATTAAAGAAATATTTTATCTCAGATAGAAGTTATCTAGAAATTCATGATAACTGTGATTTATGATGGAAAACTCTTGTTAGTGTGCATTTAGCAAAGCTTTTTCTTTTACTGATATGCGCTTCATTAAAAATATAAGACTGGTAAACTAATCATGAAATTTTTTAAGCTTTTGTAATATTATTTTTTTTTATCAAAAGATACTAAGCTAAGTTAAAAAAAATTTTATTATGAATTAAATATAAATTAATTTTGAAAGTAATTACTTATTTATAGAAGAAAATTTTTTTTCGTTTTAAATTGAATTAACTTCATATATAATAAACAGTATACTTTATAATATATGCAACGCTTTTTATAGCATTTTCTTCTTTTGATATTTAATAAAAAATCACGTTTGCCGTATAATTCTTGTTTTAGAATTATTCAGTAAAATGCGAATAAAACTTTCACTTCTAAATAAATTCTTCTTATGCCAATTTTAAATTAATAATGCAACTTAAAGAAAATGAGGATGAAATTTTTGGTCGTAATTAAGACTTAACTATAGTTATAAATTAAGGAATTTCGACTCGTACTGTTTTCAGGGTTATATCTAGCAGCTAAAAAAGATGGACAAGATTTATACGTTTATATTTAATGATTTTTTTCGTCAAGTTTAAGATATGGTGGTCAATTTTAAGGTTGAAAAAGAATCAAAAGTACTACTTTCATCAACAAGTTGCATTTAAAAGTAAGCTGACATTGGGCGCCAAGCTTCTAACTATGATTTTTCGAGAAATTTTAACTGATACCAGAATACAATAATTTAGCATTAAGTTGATATAATAAAATCAAATGAAATTTGAACAAATCACGGCTAAAATTTTTATTCATTTGTAAACCCGATGCATTTATTTATTCATTTACTTTCACTCAAAGTAATACAGTTGTTAATTGTTAAATCTGCTCTTCTTTTTCTAAATAAAACTGAAACTGAAAGTAATATTGTGCCGTTATTATATCAACTTGTCTAATTTGCGCATTTGGAATCAAAATTTTACATTTCTTACTTTTTCTGTTTAAAATATATCGATCATTTACTCCTTTTGTAAATATAAACAATTTAAGAAAAACAATAAGCAAGATTACTAAATTTAATCGTATTAAAATATTTAAATAACATTATTAGCTGTCTATGAAATTTCAAAATATATGACAGAATCTTTTATCCGAAAGAAATTTGAATTCTAAAATGTTAATTTTTGATATAATTGGCTAATTAGGAAGCGTAATGAATACTTTTTAAATTTCGAGACAAAATATAAATTTTATTTCTAATAAGCCGATAACTTTTTAAAAATTCAATAAAGGTACTTCGCATTTCTTAAAATGAAAAGATACTTATATTCGCTGTGAAGGTGAAATACTTTAATAAATCAATTAAAGCCAAGTGTTTCAGTTTTAATTAACATCTTTTCAAGCTGAAAATCGTAATTAGTATAATTAGAGCTTTTTAAAACCTAATTTTGGTTTCTTTTTTTCGTATTCGTGTATCCGTGTGTATTCGTCCTTTTCTATTTGTAAAATCTTTTTTATCATTAATAACGATATTTGAATAAATGCTATTCGGAAATGAATAAATGCTATTCGATATATTTCTTGAATATTATTTTAATTAAGCATACAATGGGTCAAAGCATAACTGTTTTATTCAAAAAAAAAAAAAAAACTTTTCTAATTGCAAAATATAATTCTTGTGTAGTAATAAATATGTGAGAATAGCAAATTCAAGGTTTAAATATAAGACATGTATTTTTAAATTATAAAGTAAATAAATTATCTTTCAGGTTTGGATAATATATAAAATGATTGCTAATTTCAACAAATCTAATCACTTTTTAACAATATTAGAATATCAAGGCATTATTCAAATAAATATTTTTGTTAATTATTAAATAAAGATTCTTTAAACGGCTTTATGCAATATCTTAAACTACTGTTTGTGAATATGCAGAATAAGAACAGCATTGGCTTTAACAGTCTCTGAATCTATATTTAAAAAAGATATTGTTACAGCTTCACGCCGATAGATGGCGTATCTGTCGAGTACAAAGTTCTGTTAATTCCTTTTTGTATCAGAACGTAGAGTGTGTAAGAACGATGCTAACACCTAGATGTGGCACCCGATTGTGAGAGGTGTCCTAATCTGTAATAGTCTGCTTGAAGTGGCACAAAAAACGTGTCCAAAAATAAAATGGTGTTCACCAGAAAGAAGTGAGTAATTATTTGTAGAGAATTACAGATATATACAAGTGAAAATAAACATTCACCTATACTGCCCTGCCACAAAACAGTTAGGCAAGTAGCTATTTATATTTATGGTAATTCAAATGCAATTCTATAATTCTTATTGCTTTAAACAATCTAAATAATCTAAATAAGCTATCCAGAATTATTTAATATTTTACTTTAATTTTGTTAAAAATATCTTCCCTCTTTTTTAAAGTATAAACATAAAACAGATCATTTTATCTATATTTTTTTCAAATAATTCACTGAAATAAACTGAACAGTTTAATCGTCACATTTAAGTACTTGTTAATTATTTCTAAAGAATCCAAATTATTATTAAATACATGAAAATTAAAACAGAGATTAAATCTAAATATTAAAAGAAATTTCTTACACAAAAAATGCATGCATACATCGAAAAATAGTTCACACCTAGAAAAAGCCGTCGCCTTAAACTTTCCGGAATCTGTCTCGAATCTATGCCCTGCAACTTCTGAGAGAGCTCGTGCCGCCCGCCGTTCACCACCAAATATGTCACAAATGGAAAATCAGCTGAAAGACGTAAAAGATGCATGTTAAATAAGTTCACAATATGTGTTCTTACTTAATAATACATTTAAAATAATGCATAAACATTTTTCAGTAGTGCTTTCGGAATTGAACAGTCAAAGATAAGGAGTGTATTTTTTTTTCATAATTTAATAAAGCTTATGTATTAGAGAATTTTAATAAAAAAAATTAGCATTAAAAAATTCCCTAAAAATTTTTATCAAACGATGAAATACATCCAATTTTTGTAGAAACAAGAAACTCTCATAAGTTAAAATTTTAGGTTCGTTAGTATATCCTTTTCCTGCATAGAAAAAAGAAATTTTAACCAAAAGCAAAGCAAATTTACGATTATTGCTGATATCAAAGAAATATTCACTTGCCAGATCATCGTCACGCTGTAAATTTATAAAAGAAAGCATTGTTACGTTTTTAAGGGATGTTGATAAAATAAAAGTATTATGTTCATTTTTTTTTCACTAAGTCTGCCAACTTAATTTTCTTTATTGAAACTGGGATAGAAAATGGGCTGAGGCTATGGCAGCAGATGAGCATATTCTTGATAAGAAGATTAGTTTACCTGGCAAGAAAGACAGTACAATGACATTTCATATTCTGATTTGAGAAAAAAAATTCCTTGCGTATTAATCGTGCCAGTTTCCTACTTGCTTTCAGGTTATAAAGTCGGCATGTTTTCAAAACTGTCTCAAGTAGAGCAGACGATCCTGTAGGGCCAATTTTATAAGGTCAGTCAAATATTTGGATCTGAACTTTGTTAACAGAGATATTTTTAATTTCTTTGTACCAATCAGAAACTGTCTAGCTTCATTTATTACACTAATTTTATAAAAATAATCTATTTTATCAAAATCGTAATCGCTTGATAATCATAAATGTACATTTTATCTTAAGATCTGAAGATAGAGATATCATACTGTTAATCCTTAAGGATCAAATTCGAAATCCGATTGCATTGAATAAACATCTGTTATAGATTTCTGTTCCTCCAAATGGCGTTGTTGAGTGGCGGCTTATATTTGATGTAAAACCCACCTCTTTTTGTGTTACAAGAAACCGAATGTAAAGATGGAAGGCGCCGGGGTAACCTGATTTATTCCCAAAGCATTTTTACTGTAAATAGTTTCAAGTAAATTTTAAGAATAAATAATTGAAAAAGGAATCTGAAATTCATGAGCCATTGGACTACATATGCAACAACATCATTTAAATAGGTCTGGTGTATGCGAAATCTGTCTAGGCTAAGTGACCCATTACTTTCGCAACGGAAGTGTGGAAAAAGGATGCCGTCTCAGGTTTTGATCTCATTGCGGTTTAAAATAGAAGGTTTGTCATAAAATACCCATCGCTTGCTATAAAACAGGACGCAAATACAACTAAATTAAACAAAGACACGACAATATCCCATTCCGTGGAACAAATGCATTATTACAGATAACAAATGTAAGACTTACAATTTATTCTAAACTAAATTGATACAACATTCTTGATAAATTGATAATAATTGAAATAAAATAATTGATGCGTCGTCTGTGTAAAAATATAAAAAATCCCTATGAAATTCTAATTTTCATGAAGGATTAAATATAAATGATATTTTGAGTGTATTCTAATATTTAAATTTCTTTCTATAATCTCATTTCAATAAAAATAGTTCTCTAGTATAAAACTCGATCCATGCAAAAATATGAACTTAGACCCAGACTTTAAGATATACTAAATGTTAATCAATTAATATCAGATAAAAACAGTATAAAGTTATGCAATTCCAAAACGTGGTATTGTATCTCAGTTGTTTTCAGAAAACATATAAGAAAAACTAATACTCATTAATAATAATAACTCTTAATAATTAATTCCAATAATACTCTTAATTTTACTATTTTTCTGAAATAATCTATTGATTTATAAGCAATATATTATTATTATTACAATTTGTTGTCTGAAGTTTATTGCTTTTCGTCTTGAAAAATTTTCAAATTTAGATATCATTTGCAACGGAGAATTCGAAATTCACTAAATGATAATATAACTATTTCTAATGGGAGAAGTTAAATATCCGAAAAGTGATACTGCATTTATGATTTTAATCAAAACACGCAAATATTAGTAGCAGGAAAAATCTTTTCAACATCTACTTAATTTTCAAATCATTTTTGATCAAAACGAAATTTTACATTGTGTTTGTAGGATCACTTTTCAGTCACGGAACAAAAATAGTATAACGAGCTATTTCCTTCTCCTTTTTTCTTTCATTAAAAGGAGCCAAATACCTCAAATAAACCCTGCATAAACCACCGAGTTCTGTGAATCATCAAGTCTTGTCAGCCAGTCGTCAAGTTGGGGGAAATTAGGAGTATTGTTCTTAATGTGCTGAAAAATTTATAGCCGGTGACGTAGTATAGTCATAAAACCTTTGGCACCTGGTACAAATTTCATTGAAGTTCAGCTTGCATTATAATTTTTTCCTACTGTTCTTTCTGCCGTTTTTTTATTTTATTTAAAAGAAAAGATAAGGACACAACTTCGAATCCAGAACTGTTCTTGTGCCAAGATCTTTTATTCCATTGTAATACAGCATTTATTTTCAAAGGTACAGTGGCTTTTTTGATACAGGAAGACGCTCCAAGATTCGGAATGAACAAGTAGTGTACTGTGTCTTATTTTGAAGAGCGTGAAGTGGTGATATTAGTATTTATTTTTGTTGCACACAACAATTTCGAATTGGCTTTTTGTTGTTCTTTTGGCAACATATCCCAGATACATTGGAATAAAATAGGCAACATTTATGCAAATAAAAGGAGGGAAATAGATGTATTTTTAAGATGTTAGCAATCCAAAAAGCTTGCATATCCGTAGTTTTGGAATTTTATTGATCTTTTACCCCAAGATATAAATTGTGGTTGTGCTCCCGTGCAACCTTATTGCTTTCAAAAAGAATAACGATGTATTTATTTTTACATGGAATAAGAATTTTTATGGGAAACAGATAATCATTTCCTCTTCTGCTGGAAAAATAATGGGTTTGCGGTAAATGGAACATTGTATCTGATTTTGAATGAATTTGGGTTAGATAAATAGAAAGAACACATTATGTCGAATTTATATTTGTCTGGCGCCTCATGTCACATTTCTTAAGTTATTGATCTAGGTGAAAAGAAAAAAGAACTCGTGCAAGAAGTAAACAAGAATTTTAGAATCGACATCTCTTTCACTTCTAGCAGAATTGTTAAAATTCATATTATTCGTCTTATTCCCATTTTTTTTTCGAATTGCAAATTTAACAATGATGGGCAGAAATAATTGTCGAATTGATGTTTAGGAAAAGTGAAAGTATATAAATAACTTTTTCAAACATTTAGAAAAAATAATTTGCTTAGTTAAAGATTTATTTCCATATTTTTCTGGAGAAATAAGGCAATTTGTCTTGTAATACATGATAAGAAAGGAGTTCAAATGCAAAAGGAAAGTACTGTCAAGAAGTTCGAATTCGAGATTTTGATGAATTTTCATGTTTCAAAACTTCTCTGAATCCGAAAAGTACATTTTCGGAATTATATCTAACTCACTGTGAATATCATAACTCAAAAATACTTTGAATTAGAAATGAAATTTATATATGATTCCTAGTATAATTATGTAAATTTCTATTAAATTTGAACGAAATCCATTCAGTGTAAATTGAGTTGTCTAAATATAACCGAACCTGATAACTAGAAAACAAAAGGAGCTGCATGGATAAAATTTGGTACCCAGATTTACCATAAATCCATTCCAAATTTGGAACTAAATCCGCCAAGGCATTGGCCATCTATCGAAATGTACTTTCTCCTGCATATCAAAGAGCTAATATTTAAAGAAATGAAATTTGATATGTGATGATGTGACTACAATTGTAGTTCTGTGCCAATTTCTTGGTTTCAATCGGTTGAACGATACGCTTTGAAAAATACGTGTTCTATTTATCAGTAATTGATCGCCAATGTTTGTTTGTTATATCCAGTGAAAACGTTAGATTCAAGTCGAAGATGGATCTTTCGTAATTATTGTTTGCCAGTGGCATGCAATAAATGCACAAGTACTTAATTATATTACGAAGTATACAACTGTAAAAATAAAAATCTGAACTCCTGGGTCGTTTACGGACTTGACCAAAATCCGCAATTTTATGCAGATATGGGTAAGGGGATAATACCTTAACAAAAGATGCCAGAAAATTTCGGGGAAACAACTATCTCTAGTTTTGTTTTGTTTCAGGCATTTCGTTCAAGTAAAAGTTCGTTAAAGCAAAGTTCATCCTGTTCGAAATCACAGGACTGATATCTTTTGAATTCTCCATTAATTTTTAAAACCTTAAGAGAGTGGGTTTAAAATTTTTAAAACCCACTCTTTTGGCTGCAAATGATTTAAACTATACATCAACATTACTGTAGAGTTGCCTGATATCATCAATAACAGTTGCGTTGATACGGCTTACATAATGAACGGAAACAACCGCTCTTAATCGAACTGAACCAGAAATTCTTGGAAAAAAGGAAATTTTTATAATTCTTCTAATAGAAAATAATTTGAATCGTTTCCTAGGTATTGATATTTTTTGGAATTTTTTCCAGATATCAATCATTTATCTTTTTAAATTGATAGAGATATACAGTTTATAAAATTAATTTATTTCGGCTAAAACTCGGCTATTATCAATTTTTATTTCTGTACAAATTACTGATAATGGCTGAAAGCTAAAAGAAATTGCATAATTTCGCTGAATATAGAGATGAAGACGAAATGAAAGATATAATTATATATTTTTTAGAAATACCTTTTGAAAATAATATAACATTACATTTTTACTTTCTCATTTACGAAGCACAGAAAAAGTATTGTAATTGTCAAAAAATTGGAAATTTGAGATTTCGGTGAATCTGCACATTTTATATCGTCCTGAATCCGAAAAACACACTTTTTGAAAATGTCTGTTTATCTGTGACAAAGATAGCTTCAAACCACTTTGAAATAGACAGATGACATTTGGTATACAGTCTTTATACCAAATTTGAAGATTTATATTAAATGTTGAGCAAATTCCGTTTAGAGAAAGTCTATCTATCTGTCCGATTGTTCGAATATAATTCAAGACGATGAATACAAAACGGAGAGAGCTAGATGGATAAAATTCGGTATATAAATTAACATCAATAATGTAGTCACCTATCAAATTTTGAGCCAAATGGAACAAAGAGTTTATCGCCTGTCCATCTGTACTTTCTGTACTATGTAAATGTGATAACTCAAAAACACAAAATGCTTAAATATATGAAATTTGGTATGCGATTTTGTAACTACATGTGTAGTTGTGTGTCAAATATTTGTTTCAATTGGTTGAGAAAAACGTTCTAAAAACAAATTCGATTTTCGTATACTATTAACTGCGTGCCAGGTATTAATCATCAAAGAAACCCCCCAGGGATCACATGATAAATTTCGAAGAAATACTAAATTCAAGCAAGGGTTAATATTTCGTAACATTGTACACCAATGCCATGCAAAACGTTCTCTTGTTTAATACCTTTATTAGAGAGAATGCGAGAAAATTTTGAGATGACCACCCCCGCTGGTTAATTACGCATATTTGTAATTTTATATAATTACTAATGTCAAGTTTTAACAAAGGTTTGTACAAACATTAAGTCTAATTTTCAAATAATATAAACATCAGGATTGAATAGTCTTATATATTAAAAAAAAACTTTTAACTCATAGTTTCATTTATTATTGAAATATTAATAAATAAAATAGTATTCAAATTTGCTGTAATACTATTTATTTATACATTTGTTTGTAAATTATAGTCTTGAGTTTTAATAAAATGGTCTAGTAATGCGATTTTAATTAATAATATTTTGAAATCATATGATGATATTATAAGATGAGAGAGTGAATAGCAAATCCTTTATAAGAAGGTTTCAAGTTGAATGAAAGATTCCCTCTCTCTCTCTCTTTCTAGCTCTCTCAGTTGTTTGGAATGTAAATAACTTGCTATGGATTTTTTTTTATTTTTTGTGACTGGTTTCAAAACCTTATGTAATATAATTGGAAATATGATATATTAAGATATGCATTTATATCCATATAGAATCTAAGGACACTTGATGGGAAAACCTAGAATTACAAATGTAATGTTTACCTTATAAAATACACGCACACACAGCAATAATAAACTACAAAATAGTTTATTACAGTTATATCAATAAATTGAGTCACGTGTATGCGAAATGATCACCGTTTGCAAAGTTTTGAGATAAATTGTTTTATGCTAAAGGTCATTTTAAATTAATGCGATGGCATTCCTTACTTTTACAATAAATCTTTTATCGCTATCTTTTACAATTGCTGAGATGAAATTTCAACCCGAAATTCGCAATCGAGATTCGTGTAACTTTGACTTAATTTACAACTTCAGCATTTGTCAGATAATAATGCTATCCACGTTACTACAGATTGAAATTGTTTCCGCAGTTCAAATTTCAGTCATTTGAAATAATTTTTCTGTGTAATAGATATAAAGTATTTCAGGATGAAAATTCCAGTGTTGCTAATATACCCGCTTGATGACTCCAGAATTAGTGTTTAGTTAGTTTAGAAAAAAGCTTTGTTATTTTGAAAAGAGAACTAGAGGATTCTTGCAGCAGCAATTTTATCTCAATTAGTCTTATTACCTTGATCTATATGAAGAAATCTGCTTTTTCTCATTTTACAGCACAATAATTCATATTTCTATCTTAAAGTTTTATCCCATTTTTTGTACAGAACCTCATAGAAATTTCTCAAATATAAGATGAATATTACCAAATAATTTATGATATTGTGGCGAATCGAACTGAGCGAGGATAGAACGCAGTCCAGTAACATGACCACAATACAAAAGCAATTGCTCTGGTAGCGTAGTTGTTAACTGGCTTATAAGCTATTCACCACAATATTTTCAGGAATTATAAGAAGAGATTTCATCACTCTGCCTTTAGAGAAATAAGGTCAACATTGACTAATAATAAGTGCATGCAGTTATTTCTTCAAAATTAAAGAGTGTTTTAGCTTTAATCGTTAGTTTACCCTTTCTTTGGCGATGATTGCAAACTGTTCAACCCTTTGAATTTTCAAAAAATTCTTTCCTAGTTTGGATTTTTTTAGACATTTGAATAGAAATAAATAATCTCCTTTCATGAAAATAAAATGTGTTCATCAAATAAATAACTATATAATTTATCATTATTTTCTTTTCCTTAATTGATGTAAAAATAAGAGGAAATCAATCTATTGGTGAAAACAAGAAAGTTGCCTAATTACCTTCACTGGCCGTATTACCTTTAACCCTTTCGCAACTAATCCGGGCCAATTGGCAATGCAAATTCTGTTCTAGTGAGACGATTTCTGTTTAAAACGATAGGTGCAGGATATAAAGTAAGACATCCTTGGTGAAAGTTTGTTTAATATTATACACCCGCGTTTGAAACAGAAACCGGCCTGCGAGGATAGAATTTATATGGCCGGTTGAGCCGGAGCAGTAGTGAAAGAGTTAAAAGAAAAGTATGTTCTGTTATATTTTAAATTTGAGGGTAAAAACAAGGGTGTTTTATTTTTTAACAATGCTACAACTACTACGATTTTAGATTGTAATAAGCCTATATTACTCTTAAGCACCTTACATCCTATACACCTGCACCATGAAACAAAATTACAACATTACATCGTGGGTATATAATCCAGCATGAAAAAAATCAAGACATAATTTCTCATTGCCACTCATATTTGGCCTTGCCAGAGAGCGTACTTACTTATTCTTTCCACATTACCCAGGAGCATCCCCACTGCAGCGACGTGCGACTCTCTCAGATACGAGAAGAGGTGCATCTGGTCCCTCGAAGAGGGATAGACATCTGGGGTGGCGACCATCATACCCGAGGAAGAAGTGGTCCTCTGGGGCGGTTCGGGGCTCTCCTCGAACTCCAGGATGACTTGGTACTTTCTCTCCGGAATGGGTATGACCCGCATACTCAGGATGGGATCTGGATTCTACCAACAAATGACAGATTATGAAAAATATAGAAAAATCGGTTAAAATGCCATCAAGTATCATATTTTCAAATTAAAAATTCACTATTTTTAAAGCAATAAAAGTTGTCCTTCTAATTTTAAATTTATTATCAAGCAGTGGAAATATTTGGATATCTGAATTCTTAATTCCATTCATATCGACACTTTGCTGTTATATAGAAATTGCATCGAAAAAACATTCATTTGACTAATCGAGGTGCTGTTAGTATTAATATTGCTAAATAGTTCTTACCCCCACCCCCTTGTTTGATGCGCCTAGTTCAGCCCATGAGTCGATAACTCAGGGTGCCGAAGAAATTTTTGGCATTCTATTGATCAAAACCAATTAGAATAAGTATAGGAATCAGCTCCAATATGTGAGGTTGGGCAGATGTTCAGAAGGATTTCAGGTAAGCGTATGACCCTTACATTAGAATTTCGAATAGAAGCAAACTTAGTAAATACCAAATATCTAATATGACATTTGCTAAAATTTCTTTACTAAAACTCATGTTCCTCTATTCATTTTAAAAGAGTCCTGGCTACAAGCACAAGCAGAGGGTAGAACCGAAACACTATTTTTCTTGTTCACGTTTTTCAGTTGCATCAAATCTTGACTTTGCATATTCTTAAAATTTTTTTCATGGTAATAATTTTTTACTATAAAAATCATATTCAAATAATAAATGTTGCTAAAAATATATTGCATTATAAACTGTTAAATCTTTTTTTTTTGGTAGTTAAGAGAAAAATATCTCGTTTAAGGTGAAATGAAGTGAATAAAAAACAAATAGTTCTGAAAGATGGCATACAATATCGACGACTGCCCATATTTAATTATTTCACCCCTCCCAATATTGAAGTTTAAATGGTAATACAAAATATTTTTTTAACTGTTGAAATTTACAAAGAAAAATAAAGGCTAAAAATGTAATTACAATGTCCTAAAGAATTAAATTCTATCAAATTTCAAATATTCCAGTTAGAATGATGAATGTGAAATGATTCGATTGTTTATAGATAAGGATGTATTTTTTTTATGATTGTAAATATACATATCGCTTATCCTAATATTTATGACTGAAGTATAATTTCCAAAGAAATTATAGTGAGTGATAAGTTAATTAACAATATGGATGATTGATAAGTTAGAAAATAAACACTTAAAGAATTTAATATTTTTTTTTTGTAATGGGAACTTATATTTAAAAAAAGAATAATTCACAAAAATAAAGTTAAAATAGATTGCGCTACGTGATAATTGCATGTATGAAAATTCTGTGCAATATGCAGGGTGATTATGAACACGTAAGCCAAATGTGAAGAGCAGATGATACGCATTATAACAAATAAAATCCGTAAACATTTGTCAGGAAAGAGATGAAAATTACAGGTGATATAGGGAGCATAATTATAAATATGATGGGAAAGTGGTAACAATAAATAATTATACAAAAGTAAAAAAAAATCAACGTTTATTAAATTTTACTTATTAAAAAAAGTGCTCAATGAAATGACCGCCAACTTCAATATAAGTTTAACAGTGGCGAAAGGAAAATTGCCTAATTCTTCCGAATATATCAGGCATGCGTTAGCATAAACAATCACAGCTCTGGTTGAGGAATCTTCTGGATTTTCCTTTCAGAATTTCATAGACAAGAATTTTGATATAAGGATACTAAAAATAAATTTATTGTTTTTTCAACATTATTTTTATTTTCGCTTACCCCATAACGTTCAATATTATGCAAAATATCCCATTTGTAATCTTTATGACTGAGCCAGGTAAATGTTACCAAACTGACTTAGTTTGGTAAGTACTACTGCCACTTTATATTAGATTTATTCTTTTTTAATCACTCTGTATCGTTGTGGTTTCTTTCTTTGTATTTTTTCTGAATATACGATAAAAAAATTAAGCAAAGTCTTATTCACAAAAGCTAAAAATTAGAATGTTATATAAAGAAACATTGTAAAAATTATATAACTTCTTTAATCTTCAGAATGCAGTAATTGAATTCTTATTTATACCTTTGAGAAAAACAATGCATAAAACAAATATCGCTTTTAAGAGGAATATATTTGTAAACTGATCGTCCAATGTGTAATAATGTATGTTTACAATATTTTACTCTCCTGATCAAAGACAAAGTTTAATTTAATTAAATTAACACCCATTTTGAAGCAACACGAGATTTTTTAAGACAACTTGTCATTTTTTATCCTGATGGGGAACTTCACTCTGTAAACTTCTGCATTATGACTACATTGTAAAAGCCTTTAAATTCTGGCAATAGATTTAACATAAATTAAACTCGTATGCATGATGCCTTTTCAGTGAATGAAAACTCTTCGCGATGCTCTGTTCCGAAACCCAAAACTTTAGCAAGAAGCGACATGGTTCTCTGCTTAATGATAGCTTAATGATTGCTATTCTCAACTTGTTAAAAGACAATGAATGAAAAAAATAATCAGGGAATGAAGGTGTTAGGGTTCCCAAGTTCAAAGATTGCTCAATTCACATCAGAATAATTATATCAATCAAGATTATCATCGTTAATTATATAATCAACTATTATACCGTTAAAAATGGAAAACATCGGGATAAATTAAAATTTCAATTGTGTTGCGTTGATTATAGAGCTTATTTGTAGCAGCAACATAAAAAGCAAAGTATTTAGTTTAACAGAAAGATGTTAGGTGTGTAGAGGAATCTTCAATCATACTTTATCTTCTCTTACTTTTTCACATTAAAAAAACATTTTATAAAATATTCGAAGCTGATTTTAATTAATAAGAGATGCATAGAATTATCATGACCTCAAAAATAAAAGCTAGAAACTTAATAATTTGCCATTTTGTTACTAAGAATTTTTCATAATACTAAGTACTTGGAGCGATTGAATTATTTTTTGTATTAATGATATAGATACAAATGTTTTGTTACTCATTGTCTGTCAAAGTTATTTTAAAAACTTAAATCCTTAAAAGATTTAATTTAATTTATCATGCCATGATATTCATATCTTTTATAGCATTTATTTATGTAGATTTTTTTAAATTTGCATTTTCAAAAATTTAGGAATCTTGTTTTTATTTATTGGTCATAAATTAGTTTTAATTGTTTAGTTGAAAAAGAATGCCTTTAAAAAATAATTATTAAATGTATTCAACGTACAGTATTATTGTATATAGTTATTTCTAGAAATTTGGAAAAGGCAGCGTCAAAAATGTTAAATGTTTTTATGAATGCGTCTGATACAAATAATTCTCATATTCTCAAAATTTCCTAACTGCTGTGAATTATGTAGATTTCAGACACTCTCCTAAATAATTACCTCGTGATATTAAACAAATATTTATGCCAGAAAATATATGCACACTTTGAATAAATACAAGATGGACATAAAAAATACTCTTCTGTTTGTAGATATCTAGCTAAAATGAATGATAAGGAATAGAACTAAATTTAAAATGTTGACTATGGATGGTACAGAAAAAGGAATTTAAAAAATAAACAAAAGTAATGAACACAAAATCTTGCTCATAGGGAAAGTCTTTTTTTAAATTGAAAATACTGAAAAGTGAGCCAAAAGACTACAAAGTTGAGTCATAAAAATTTATTTTCTTTGAATTTCATTCATTTTTTGTATGTGTATTTATTTTCACACTTCAGCACTAATGAAATTTTCCATAATCTATTTTTGGTAAGTTCATTGTAGTTATTAACCCTTTATTTTTTCTTTCGACTGTGCTAAAATGTCTCTCTCCCATTGGTGATTTTCATAGTTTACATACATGTGCACACACAAACACACACACACACATTGCGTCTTTTATATCTCCACGCTTTTTACAGCCTGTTTATCAAATTTGGTTTCGTTAGTTTTAATAGTAGACGCTTCCAAACTGGGAAAGCCATTTTAGGGTTTTCTTGCATAACATTAACAAATATAAATTTATCAAAATTTATGATTAAGAGTAATTAATTAAAAATGTAGGATATTTTTTCAGTTATTGGAAATGGTTGAAATGTTGGATATTATTGTTTCTGCTATTCAAATGAAAGGAGTATAATCAGTACAACTCAAAATGGCGACCTATGCATCTGTCACTTATCAACTAGTTTATATTTCGGCCCTTCTTATTCTCTCTCAGTTCATCGACTTGAACAATAAGATTATGTGTTAGTTATCTCCACAGCAAGAAATCCATCAGGATGAGATTCAGTAAGTGTGGGGGCGGAAAACTTCTATCTTTTCGTTCCATTATCTGAACAATAAACTTTCATTAAGATTAAGATCTTCACGATCCAGTGGCAATGTAGTGATATTTCTCTCTGCTGCAATTATCAATCACTTCTCAATGCGCAAGATAATGCATTTTGGTAGTTAGCTTCATCAGTCAGAGTATTTTTAAAGACTAAAGGTCTAATCAATTCAAGAGTTGACAATCATATATTTAACTAAAAAGTTCTCGTATTATAATGTCAAGGTGATGATTATTTGTTGCTCTATGATTATAATTATCCTTATAAATTAAATTATTTAATTATCGAAAAAAATACTGAATAAGTGCATAAAATATTATTATTAAAACGAAAAAAATATTTAAAAAATAATTTGAGCGTTGGAAGTTGCAGCAGCTAGTATTAAATAGATTTTTATATAACTAATTTATACTATTAGTTGACCATGCACTAATTTTTAAATTTTTGTATATACACTATAGAGAAAGAATAGTAATCGTCTAAAAAATTCGAACTCAAGATTTTGACGAATTTCTAAATTTTACCCCTTATTGAATCTGAAAAATAATTTTTGGAAAATGTATATCTGTCTGTGACAAATATAAACTAAAACTGCTTTGAAATAGATGTAATGTGAAATTTGGCACACGGTGTTTGTACCAAATTTGTAAATTTCTATGAAATTGCGAGTAAAATCTGTTGAGAGGAAGTTCGGCTGTTAGAATCTAAGTTAACACGGTAATTACAAAACGAAAAGAGTTAGATAGATAAAGTGCGGAACATTAATTTAACATCTATAGTGTAGATGCCTGTCACATTTTGAGTTAAATCCAACTAGAGATTGACTGTCTGTCGGTCTGTACGTTCAGAAACATGTAAACTCAAAACTCAATGACTCAAATATATCAATACGGTACGTGATATCAATATTTGGCACGTGATTTTGCGACTTTAAGTGTAATTTTATGTCAAATTTTTGTTTCAATCGGTTGGAAAGAACGTGCGTGAAATCAAATTCAATTTTTGTATACCTTGACAGCATGTCACTGATTAATCACCAAATAACTCGCCAAGTATGGCATCATTGATTCGGGAAAAGTGCTAAATTCTCGCCAAAGGTTAATATTTCGTAACTATTGTAAGCCAATGCAATGCAAGCTGTTCTCTGCATGATAAATTTATTAGAAAGTATGCGAGAAAGTTTTGGGAAGACCATTCCCACTGGTTAAAAATGCGCATGCCTTTCTTTTGGACATCATTTTGTCTTTTGCGAAATATTTAATGCAGTATTACTAACATTATTATAAGGATTTACAAATTTTTGACACAAAATGGTTCTTTTTATTGTGAAACAGTTAAATTGGTTTCTGTGCTGCGCGTTTGATCGTGCTTAATGTCTGCATAAATAATACACTTTAAACCGACCCATATTTCCATAATCTTATGTTCCATAATCAAACTAAAAAAACAAACAAACAAACAAAAAAAAAACAGCTTTTTTTCATACTTGCAGAACGAAGTCTTTTTACCTGCAGCAGAGAAACATCAAAAATATTTTTAAAAACTTTTTTAGATTAGTTAGAATTTAAAAGTGTTTGAGTCGTACTTAAAAAAAGATTAGAGCGCTTTTTGGATACGGACACATTCACAAATCTTCCAAATGTCACTTTAAATAAAATGAAACACCCATATTCTGTAAATGCGCAGGACATCTGATAAGAGTGGAAGATTTCTGCGAATGGATGTCAGCATTTATAAGATAACATCACAGCTGTCAACTTTCATTTTTAGAAATCCATTTAGGAGCGAAGACTTTCTTTGCATACATCTGATCCTTCAAAAAAAAATCTCATGATTGTTATTTTGCAAACGAAGAAAAAGCTGCATTAGTATTATTTTTATGATTTTTATTTAAAGAAATTGCCGATTTAACTGGGAAAAAATGTGGGTTTTGTTTACTTATAAGGAAATTGCATCAGCATAAATATCTTATAGATGATGGTGAGAACTTTTTGAATTTTAATCATGAACGAAGAATAAATAGATAGAATCTTGAATAAAATTTTTAAAAAATAAATAAATGAATCAAAGGTAATGAAATATCTAATTAAAAATATCACATACAGATAAAGAAAACTAGCTGCTTTTGTCTACCAATTTGTTTACTCAGATTATTAATTTATTAGGCTTTTAAATATTTATTTGAAATGCATATTAAAAAGAAATTCAACTTCTTATCTGATAATAGCGAAAAAGATGATTTTAACTAAATAAATCAAAACAAATTATAGCGCATATTAATTAAAAAGTGTATATTTTATAAAATAAAAGCGGAAGAAAAATCTTACTTCGAAATTAATGTTTTAATTTTAACATTGACAAAAATACAGGACTGGTATTTTAATGGGTGAGCTTGAATTTTACAGCATTAAAAATGTGGCAAAATGAAATCTAATTGATATTTTATAGTAACAACAATTCATTTATAAATATAAAACAAGACAATTTGGAGCATTTAATTCTAACATGGATCCTTTTCTCAATCCAGGACAAATCTTCAAGAAAAAGATTTAAAATTCAATTGACAGATAAATCTATGATTTCTTCTCTCTTTAAATGAGTAATAAAAACTAGAAAGTAGAATTTATTTTGATTTAAAATCAACTAAAACTAATTATTTAATCTTTTTAGTATTAACTACTTAATTGAAAGTAAATTCTGCGTCATTTAATTCAAATGAACAACTAAGGGTCTAAGTTCAGAGCTGTCACAGATAAACCAAAACATCTGGTTAATTTAAATAGTCTTTAAGATATAAAAACTTTCGCTGGTGCTTTTCTTAGATATCTAACTGCGAATAACATTGCTAGTAATAAATGTGGGATCGTTCCTACCAATATTATATGCAGAAATAAAAAAAAGGAAAATTCAAGAACTCATGAGCCTCTACGTTTATCAGTAATGAACTTTACTTTTGCTTGAGAAGTACAAAATACGACGAAGAGCAGCATAATAAACAAGAGAAGGGTAAAAATTTGTAAATGAAAGAAAATACAATTATTTCCAAAAAATTTTTTCTTTGGCGGGAAAAGGCATTAATAACAAAATATGTTTCTGTACTTCCGGACAATATAGAAAAAATCGACATATTTAAAATTATTTCTCTCAAATAAATGTTATTTTATCCTAACAACTCATGCGTAACAATAAAGCAATGCCTAAATGCCAAAACATTTAAATTTATGCTTACAGCGCGAGACCAAACTCGTAAATATAGAAAATATTTCTAAAAGACACGTTTTATCAAAATTTGAATTTCTGATTCAAACAAATTGTTAAAAGTCAATTTCGAATGTGCGTTAAATTTTTGAAACTATTACTTATCAAATGAAAAAAAAAATGCCCGCCAGCCATGGTTCAATTGCAAGTAAAAATAAAACACCAAGTTCTTCAAAACTTTTTAGAGCTCAGTAATAAAATATATAAAGATAAAAATTTTAATCTAATTTTTTTTTTTTTTTTTTTTTTTTTGCTTTTGACTCTGACGAATGTTTAATCCTAAAATGAATACGAATAATTTTACAATGAAGTAGATATAATTTAAGAAGTTGATTGTAATCAGACATTGGTATAGCTGAAAGTGGGTATTCTCAATATTATGCGGATATTTTAAAGGGCAAGGTTATAAAGATAAATAATTTCTAAAACATAATGTTTTTCATGGCGCTCAAGGCTGTAACTAAGTGAAAAAGAGCCGAGTACAAGTTTGATTCGACGACGAGTTGTTTAGACTACATGCCAATTCTATCTTTAAACAAAAATAATGGGGACGACGGTACCCCGATTGAACAGAAAAGAAACATTTCAAAGTACTTCGAGCTCACACAATTTTCAAACCATCAAACTCTCTGGAAGTTCCTCGGTTACATAATTGATACAATTTTTAAAGGTTGTAGATGATTAAAAAATAGACAAAAGTTTATAAATGCTATATTGAAAGTAGGGACTTTAAATCAATTTGGTGACTAACTTTTTTTTTTGAACTTCAGAAAAGTGGATAAAAATTTGAGCAGAAGATTAGCTGGGTAAAGAATCCACAACAGAAGTATCTAATTTTTTTTCACTCTGATATTAATGATATTTCAAGCCTACATACAAAAAATAATTAGTTATATACAAAAAAAGATAATTAATACCATATTAATGTCCAGATCTCTTTAAAAGGGACTGATGTTTTATAGTAAAACAAGGGATATCACGTATTCCTCAAATTTTATTTTGTGAAATGAGATGTAAATAGTCAAAAAGTTTTAATATTAATTATTTATTTATAAATAAAAAATATATATAAATTCGGAATTATTTTTTTTTCAAACTGGGAGTAAATATAAAAAATCGGTCCTGCAAGATTGGTAAATTTAACAAAAATGAATTCTTAAGCTGTTTAAGGCATGAAAAAAATTAAAAAAAAATAAACTATTGAAGAATATTAAGCATTAAATCCATTTAGTTTAGAAAATAAAAATGCTACAATGCGTTTCAGATAAGAAAAAAATCGATGGCATACATAAACAGTACACACTTATGATATTAATAATGATAATGATGAATGATTTGGTATCTAACAATACCTAGATATCATGTTCAGAAAATTTAATTTTTTTGTACAAAAATAATTTTAAGTAGTTCTTTAAAAAATACGTTGCTCAATATTCTTTTATATGAGAGAAAGCAATATTAAATAAATTTGCAAAACTATTTCTGATAATTATTAAAGAGATCAAAAGCAACAGAAATTACCATTTCCTTATAAATATGCCAATCACAACAGAATTCAATGATAAAATAGATACTAACTATATTCTTTATTTTTCAAACTGACTATGTCAAAATTTTGTTTCAAAACACAATGAGCATCAACTAAATGTACATAAACTAATTGTTCGTATAAGGGAAAAGAATTAACACTCTTTAGAACAATTGAAAAGGATTGAAGCTTTGCATTAAATTTGATTTCTTTTATCTTTTAATTTCTCAATACAAATTTAAATTCAGTTGAAGATCAGGCAGTTTTTGATATGATATTTAATATTGAAAGTATTGTTTTAAACTGTATAAATGGGAAATAATGTTAGGCGAATTAACAATAGTATTTTTCATTTCTTTTACACAAAAGGAACTTTTCCCTTTCTTAATCGTAAGCAAAAAAATGTAGATGTAATCAGACAGCTGCTCAGATTAAACTAGTTAAGGTCTCTATGTAAATAAACAAAACAGAAAATTAACTTTATGAAATAAACATTTCACACGATATATAAAAATAACAAACTTCTTTGTACAACTATTATGAATCTAAAAATCGAAACCTACAGCAATATTAAGGGGAGAAAATAGTCGAATGAAAGTACGTTGCTAAATATAACACGAGAGCGGAAAACAGAAATAAATACGAGGTAAAAGCAGTCAGGGTTGTTGAAAAAAATCATAATTAAATAAAAGCAATTAAAAAGGAAAGATAGGCTTAAGAATTGCATTAATTATCACTAATGAAAGTTTTAATATTATTTTACTGTTTAAATAAATGTACTAAATAAATATAATTATAATAGAATTAAATATTTTAGTTAACATTATTTGAAACATTTTTAGGTAGCAATATATATGCAATTATTAATTTTTAGAAAGTTAAACAGATGCATGTTTTTGTTTCATCGTAATCTATATATATTCTCTCTACAGGCTAAATGTTATCGATATAATTGTAATAAAAATGTGGGAATTACAGAAATCTAAAAATTGTATTTTAAACGAGATTAATATTGCAAGAGTGAGAAAAATAATAATAATAAGATAAAGCACTAATTTTTAAATTTCCTTTATTCATAACGAAACAGATACTAAAAATGTATTGGTATATAATTTCATTCATGTATAGATAAAATACTCTGCATAAAGGAATGCCATTTGAAAGTAAGTGCTTAAATTATACTACGGAATATTTCACTGTGCAAACTTAAATGTTTTATCTCTAAAAAAAACTTCTTATTTAACAATCAAGTAATTTTATTTTAAAGAATCCGAGTGCTTATAAATACGAAGATGAAATTACAATATTTAAAATGATATCATTTGAGTAGACAATTCAGTTATTTCATAAAATTGAATACTTAACTAATTTTTGAATTAACAATCGAAATTAATAATTGTTAATGGATTGAAGTTAATTAAGTATATTAAATTAAATGATTCCATGCATATTTGTTTTTTGTCATATAGCTAGTTATTTTGCATCTTAACTAAGGATACACTACTAGATTTAAAAAAACAAAACAATTCTTTTAATATGCAATCAAAGAGTTGTTTTATTTAATTGCCCATCGCATTAAAAATAGATTTTAACATTTCTCACATTCATTCTTTTTTGCCTTCTTTACTGAAAGTATTGATAATTTAATCAAATTAAAATATCAACTTTTAAACTTAAGAAATTCATTTAATCGAAAATAATCATAAAAAAGTAATTTTTATGCTAATATGAAATTTAATTAATTTAAAATAAGAAACTAAACATCTTGCTTCATTTTTAAAATTTAATCATTAATATTATGTGCAATAGTTGTAACAATTTCTGTTCATTAAAAGACAGAAAGAAAATTTAACCTAAAATCATCAGTGTTTCCTGAAAAATTAGGCAATATTGAAATAAAATGAAATAATGTATTGTATTCTTAAAATATATATATATATATATTGGATTTGCAAATTTTTATTTATTATCTTTAAAGATTATTTTAATTTTAATAGTAACAATCTTAAAACAAAAGAATAACATTAAGAAGAATCGTTTCAAAAATTAAAATTCTATAATACATAATTTTGTTGATAGAATAAATTGATAAAAATACCATCAAATATATTGCTGTAAATGAACTCTGAATAAATGATTTTAAAAGAAAATTTATTTCTTTATTTCATGGTTTTGTGCTGGAAATTTGGGATTAATTTTCTTTGATTGAAAATATATATTTTTTAAAAAATATTCATTTGAAATATTTCTATAGTTTCATATAATGTAGCTTTGGAATTTATTAAATTCAGTCTTTATTATAACAAAAAAATTTCGGATTGCTTAAAAAAATTGTAGATTGTTTACAAATAGACTAATATAATTAAAAAATTTTTTTTAATTTGCTTGTTCCACTTTTTAAAAACTCCAAATGCTTTACAAGTAAGTATTTATTAGAATTTTTCATAATTTTGTTTATGTTTAGTGTAATATGTGCTAATAGATACCTGAAGCAGCAGTGCAAGAAATAACTATGCACTATATTATTAATAATATTTCACAACATAAAATGTTTAATATCAAAATATGCATAGCTCTATGGCTTAGTTTTTGTCTAAATTTTTTTTTCAGTTTCATTTCTAAGTCAGTGATTGTAAACTTTACATCGTACAATTCTTAAAAACTTCTTATAAACACGATTTAACTTACTTCATAATATGTTCCAGATATATGAATAATTAAAAATTATTTTCATGTAGAAATTTGTTTCTTTTATGATTTATGATATAATTAAATTAAATAATTATTAATTAATAAGTAGTTAATTGCAGATTTTTTTTAAAACTTGAATAATTTTAGTTTTTTAAAAAGAAATAAAAACACTAAATCAAAACATTGCGACATTTGAATTTACAGAGATTTTAATTCCTGAATACATTTAAATTTTTATTTCAGAAAGGAAGTTAGAAAAAGGAAGACAAAAAAATTTAGAAATGCAACAAGGAAAGGAAGATAAACAATTTAAACATAACTTTTATGAAGCTGATATTAAAATTTTGCTGTTTATTTATACATCATACTTGAATCTGTATAATTAATGCATGTTTGAAAAATTAATTTAATAGCGATACTACAAAATACAAATTATTATATCTTATTTTTCAAATAAAAGGATTCATAAACATATAAAAGACGCTGTTTGTTTACATATGGGTTTTTAAATTCTTACTATTTAAATTAGAATAAATTCATATTTATTTTGCTTGTTCCATTTTTTTGAAAGTTTGATCATAACAATTGGTGAATTAAAATAAGGCACTCATAAATGTAAATTAATAAGAAATGATAAATTACTATAAAAAATCCTCTAAGATGGTAGTCACCCCGAGCAGTATTATAAACCCATCATACACTTTTTGAATCTAATTATATATTGTTTTATCTAATTTTAAGATTATGTATTTTTTCTAAGCCAAATTCAATTCATCGTTTTTATATAATAATTATAAATACAGTTGTTGATAAAATTAATGTTTTCAACCATTAAAATATATTTAGATATCAAGGTTGAAATTGTTCTACTAGTTAGTTAGATTTAAGAAAAAATTAACCAGAGGACTATATATCTTGAATTTGTTAAAGTATTTAGATCAATAACTTAAAATCATTATACAGTCTTTATTAAAATATTATTTCTTTATTTTGATTAAATGTTAGCAACTATAATATGTTTAAAACATTTACATCATAATAAAATACAAGCATTAAATAAAAAGATAAAAATATTTACCTGTAATAACCTTATTATGGAATTAGCCTATAATAACATTACATCTTTGTGTATAAAGTCTAAAGAATTACTCTATAATTATCCTTATCAGTTTGAATTTTATCCTATCTTACTTTTATTAAAATACTTATAATTCTTTTCATAGAATTTGAATAAAGTGGAAATAATCTTCATTTGATTTTTACAGATGTTATGGAAGAAATAGATGGATGTTAAATATTTATTACATTTTGTTTTAATTAATGTTTTCTAATCGATATTAATATATGTTCAATATTAGTAAATAATTTTTCAAGACTTTTTGTAGATATAATAGTTTTTAAATATTTCTGTTTTAATAAATACCCCCTTTTTTTCTTAATGATGTGAATGAAGTTTATAATGGCTTCCTATTCCCTGCATTTTTAGTAAATAAAGTTATTTTTTATTCAAAAGTATTCTAAGGATTACTGAGCTTAAAAAAGTCCGGTATTAGTCAAAAATTATTATAATCTAAGGGGAAAAAAGCGACGTTTTAAATATGTGAATTCTTTTAAAGTATTGCCAATAGCAATTAATGAAAACAAAATACTGTTTTAATATTGTAAAATTAAATCACAATTAAAACAAAATACTGTTAAAATATGGAACTGAATCTTATTTTGTGATGATCTCTATTAAAATACTGCAAAATAAAATTTCTTTGCAATTTTAGCATTCTATCGACACACATTGAATTTTAAAACGTTTGAAATCAAATAAAAAATATCATCTTATTTTGTAACTAAATTCTGTTTCCATTAAGCTTCGATTTCCTTCTCATAACATTCAGCTGCAAAAGCAAAACTGGTATCCTACAACCGTCACACCTTTGCCAAAAGATCCGTAAAACGGGAATAATCGGTACACCTGTCCCAACATGCGGTTTATAGAAATAGATTTAAATAAGCATATGACGCTTCATTTTTTTCACTTTCTACTCACGTGGCGTGGTGGCAAGAATCGACCAATGTTGTTCCCGGATATAATTAGGCAGTGGGCGTCAGAGGAGAAATCGGTTCCTGACCTCCTGTTATCCTCCTGGATTGACACTTTCTTTTTGGCCGGAATGGGTTTTGTAATGGCTGGGGGATGGACAACTACAGGTGGTGCAGTTGCACTCTCAGGTGGTGGTAACTTGAGGTGATCGCTACTTTCGTTCTTGGGTACCTTAACCGGTGGTTTGGAAGTTTTTGGTCCAGGTGCCAAAACCGGCGACTGCTGTGGAGGTAGAGGAACTTCAGGTTTGGCAAGATTTGTGTCCAACATCGAAGGCATCATTGAAGGCCCTAGGCTAGTTTTTGGTTGGGGAGGATGAACAGTTGTTTCAATGTTAGCCGATAAAGGCCTTTTAGGTTTCTTTTCCGATATTGGCCTGACATCACTAGTTACACTCCTTTCCCTTTCTTGATGTCCACTAGTTGAAGGTGCCAAGGTGGGCGTCCGTTGGATACTTTTCTTGTTTTTGTTTTGAACACTCGGGGAACCTTGCGGACGTTTTATGAGTTTTTTGATGGAACGTCCAAAATCTCCTTTTGGATCTTCTGTCGGCTTTGGAGGTTCTGGTCTAGAGGCTCTTGTCACGTCCAACGTCGGTCGGTAGGCATTGGCGAAATCCTCAAACTCTGACCTCTGCAGCGCCAAGGGTGTTGTAGTCCCGGCGCCTGGAGGTCCACCACGACGCATCGATAGTTTATGCAACTGGTTTACCGCACCGTTGCTATATGGAGGCATACACTGATGGTGGTGGGAATTGAAGGCGATGAACTGATGCTTATCATATACTCTGCCAAACTTATCCAAAAGCTGACCTCGAATTCATAATTCTGTACTATAATAGTTGTGCATTTTTGGAATATAAACCTAATAAAATATCACAGAACTCTACTACAGATTTAAAAATACTCCATCTTTTTAACTTGAGCAGAAACGTGACTTTGGATGAAATTCAAGAAAAACACAAATTCTTGATGTGTATGTATGTGAAGTTCAAACTCGAACAAGGGACACAACTTGTTACACTACTTAAAAGAACTTGATTCCAAATTTAGATAGCAAAAAAATTGAATTATTCAGCTCTTTATACACAGAAACATCATTCCACGATACATAAATGTTTACCTTGTGACGCACATTTGTTGGAAAACTGTCAGACAGCAACATACGCGGCGATATTGACGAAAACATTGACTGAAACATTTACCTTTCATATCACATCCTAGAAATAAAATTTACTCCTTCCTTCCCAGTACCACTTTTCGAGAATCCAGAGCTAAGACCTTTTTTTGCAGCGCTCGCAGGTAGGATTTGATTTCGAGCCAACTCGTTCCACCACTCGATGTTCCATTCGCCATCATCGGAAAGTTGTCAAACGCTGCCGATTCCTTCTGCACCATCAAAACATTCCCTGTCAAACAGTCCGGGCAGGCACTGTCAGAAAGAAAGGAACTGTGATACCCGTTCTACTTCGTATCCACCATGGAATGATCAGATCGGGGCCTGGCGAGGATTTGCGTTTTCGAAACTCAGCCCACGGAAGCAAAAGGATATTTTTGATGTCGGTCTAAATATATTTACACGCTCTGGCTTATCTCCAAAGGCACAGGACTTTTCCCTTTGGACTTTTTCCGATTCGCTCGCCCCTGTCGCTCACATTAATTGTCTGATGGACTTAGCGCAGCCCCACTGGAGGGGGGGGGGTTCAGAGAGTGGATGGCTTCTAGGTTTTCTCTCCGATTACAAAAGGCGACAAGAGCTAACAACAGTATTGGAACCTCTCCATCGTGCTTGATGGATATTATTGCAACTAGATTACAGTGGTGGAAAATCATTAGGATTTGTTCCGTTCCTTGACTCAACGTTCGAGGAATGAGTTTATTTCGGTGGATTTTTTTATGTGGTCCTTTTTTTCTTTCTTAGTTTTCTCTGCCTTTAAATTTTGGAAAAGGTTCCCAGCCTTAGCTGAAGAATAATCGCTCTTGAACGTGAAATGTTTTAGTTAGAAAAGAGTACGAGATTCATAAATGATTAAACTTTTTAACATTCAAATAAGTCAAATTAGAATCAAATATACTACAAGCAATGACTTAAAATATTTAGTCGTCTTTATCAAACGACCTTCGTCATTTTAAAATTTAAGTATTTTTAAGAAGTTGCAATTTTATTTCATGCCCAAGTCAAGTATTAGAAATAAGGTAATGGCCGATTCAAGAAATATTTCTATTGTAAAAGTACAGAGCTTGTATTTAATTTTGAAATATTAAAACAAAATGTAAAAAGTACAGTATTAATGTTAATTTTATATATTTGCAATAATTATATCAGATGAATCTAACTTTAAATTAACGTTTATTTTAAATTAATTAACACTTATTTTATCACTCTGTGCTTTAATTCCGTCCTGTTGAATTGCGAAGCAATACTTTTGCATGTTTTGATTTTTATTAATTTAGTTGATTACAATTCCTAATTGAGATAACCCACTGTTCTTGCTCTAAACATTTTTGGAAAATTGTGATCAAATAATTGGTAATTGAAATCGAAGATGTTTTGAAATCTTAAGATGTTAATTTTATTTATTTTTAAGCATGAATATTTTAATTTAATTTATATAATCATTCACTAAGGGTAAATATTTTATTTATAAGAATAAATATTTTAAAATATTTAAATATTATTCTCCATTAATAATTATTTCATATGATGCATCTTTTAAAAGATTAGAAATAGTTTCAGAAAGTAGTATGTCAAAGATTTAGAAACTTTGTGATGAATGATAATACATTTTCAAATAATATTTTAAGTATAGGGAATAACATTGTATATATCTGTGCAATATCTTGCATCAATCATATAATCTGTTATAGATATGTGCGATATCTTGCAGCAGCATTATATATATATATATATATATATATATATATATATATTTATGCGTTTGTGGATGTGCGTGGATGTGATAAATAAAAGTTAAATAGAGTTAAAAAAAATATAAAAATTGATATTAATATCTCGTTCGTTATAGCTAATTTTCATTTATTATCAAGGAAAAATATAAAAGCAGTAATAACTGCGTTTAAAACTTTAAGAAAAAAAAACGTTTTGCACATAAAAATGTTATTTTATGACAATTTTGTATGTAATTTTATTAAACTATTTACAATAATTTTTTTATTATATTTCTCAATAGTTTTTTTTATTATTCTAAAACCCTGCTTTTATACAATTGCATTGATATTCAAAAAAATTTACGTCAGCACGCTATTGTTAATCTCAAAGTAAAATAAAGATAGAACATGATTCTCCAAATAATTCGAATATTCATTAATTTTATTCTTAAAATAGTGCTTATCCTCTTTTTCTATGCTAATTTTCCAGATTTTTGAAAGTCTTATTCGACACTGATGTTAGTTGCTATGTCTAAATGTTAATATTATTGAACAGTAAAAAAAAAAGTCAAATAATTATGTTTTTAAAAATCTCTTAATTTATCCTTTGTAATTTAAGGATTGAATCCAAACAAATAATAATCCTTTTTTCAGGAGTTTTATATTGTATCTGAAATAAAATAATTTCCCCCTATATTTCTGAATAATAACATTCAACTCCAAGTATATATATTTCAAGCTAAATACTAAGTCTTTGCAAATACCGCAATCAAACTTGCCACTTTTATTTATTTAACTTTCCTCGAAAACCGAAGAAATATATAAAAGAGGCAAGAGACGTAATTCCTTGAAAAGTCTAATTGCACCGATTGACAAAAATCTGCCATGGAGCTATAAATAAGAACCCTCTCCATTTCGAGATTTAGGTACTAAGACAGAAACCTTAAAAATGAGAGACAGTAAAGGTAAATTGTTGCATGTGCCGTGTTGAAACCTCCTAAGTATCCGTTCATTTCTCTACCTGCAAACTGACCGTTGAGGATTTCCTTCTGGCTCAATTACCATGGCATCGCCGTAAGTACTTTGACATATTTTATATCAATTGTTGGGAAACATTGTTTTGGCAATGCTTCCGAATTAGAAAAGAGGTATGGTTTTTGAATAAGAGTTATAGGGCCATAGAAAATAAAAAGTATAACGTTAGATTCGATAAAAGTTCAATTATTTTTTCTTACTATTAGTATCAATCAGAAGTTTTTTTTTTCCATGTATAAATAAAGGTTTCAAAATTTCAAAGATAAAGAAATAGGTATAAGAAATGTTGTAAGATTAATTAATAAAAAGTTTCCAAAATATATAAATATTTTTTGCAAGTTGTTAAAGATAAGAGTTACAGAATTTGTATGCATTTATTTAATTTTTATTGGGCAAGGATTTCCAATAATTTTATTTTTGCTGTTCAATTTTAAAAAAAATATTCATAAATATTTAAGTTAAGCTTTCTTTGGGATGCATTGAAAAATTAGTCTAGCATTTAAAATATTTGGGAAAATATAACATTAAAACAGCCTTTATTTCAGTTTAAATATTGAATATCATTTACAGTATTTCAACTGTTATTATTGATGCTTTTTTTATTCTTATGTCCGCGAAACATTAAAAACTCAGAAATAAGCCATTTCGTCAGACTCTTTTAATTTATTACATACATATTATTAAATACATACCTGATTTTTAGGGAAGATAAACAAATGTAGAAAGCAAATGCAATAATTGAGATCCAATTGTAAATTTTATTTAAAATTATATATTGTAAATATAAATAGATAAATTAATATCTCAAGGATTTAAGATCAAATCTTAAAGATTTTGAATTAAGATTCTCATTTCTTCTATTAGATTCATAAAGAAAATAGTGAAATATATGTAAATAACATATAAAACTGATTAATATACTTTTTTGGATGCAAAGATAGTTTCGCTTATTATAAATGATGAAAAGTAGTTTCATTGAATTTAATTTTAAACATTGGAATAATAATAAAGATAGATTTAAAATCACACTATAGTAATTATTTTTCGTATCCATTAATAACAAACAGGAATCATTGTATAGAAGGAACTAAACAAATTTTTAAAATAAGGTACTATTAGGCTACTTTTAACATTTTTGTAGAACATTGGATATTAAACAATAAATGTAAAAAATAAGCAAATATTAAAAATGAACAAAAATACATCATTTCTCAAAAAATTATCCGAATAACAATAAAATAAATATAATAATAAAAATCCGAAAAGTAATTGCAAATGTTAAATAAGAAAAATTAAGTATTTATTTGTAAGTATTAATTAAGTAAGTAAAATGAAGTAGTTAATTAAATATTTATTAAGAAAATAGATATCTTTGTATAAACGAATAATATAATGAAAGAGTTGACGTCCGTTGCTATCGTTTCGAGTGACATATCAGTATTATATAATATTTTGTCTCATTTTGTAAATCGAATATTACTTACTTATACATATCTTTTTTAAGATAATTTAATGAATATTTAATTAAAATCAATTGGAAAGTATCATATGTTTTTTCTTAATAAATTTGTCTGCAAAACAACAAGAATAATTTACTCGAATTTTTAAAAAAAAATGTAAATTAAAACAATTTTTCTCAATCTTTTAAAAGTAGGAAATTTCACAATATCATCAAAATACATTTGATAACTTTATCATTATAATAATGAACATTGAAAAACATACAATTAAATGAGAGACTAAATTTAAAAAGCTGATTAATAAAAAAAAATTTGAATAAAATCTGAAGGAAACAAAATAAAATTTAAATAATAAATGTTCTCAAATTTAAACTGCTAAAATAGAATTTAACATGATAAATAAATCAAGGCAATTTTTTCCATTTTGAATTGAGACCATTCTGTTGATTCGAAATCTTATGCTTTGTGCTGTGAAACGTGACTTTGATTCGAGAGTTATGTATTTTTTTCATTATTTCTGAACATTTAGAATGGTTATTTTATTCATTTCTTTCGTAGCATGCGTATGCCTTAAACTAATTAAATCCGATTTATAATTAAAAAAAACAAGGACCTGCTTTTTACCTGAAGAATAATAAAGTAGAATGTCAGATTTAAACAGAAGAGCCTCAATTACATAATTCTTTATTAAACGAACTTTAAAAATAGGTCAGAATAAATCAGTTTAATATATGAACACGTAGACGGGAATTTCATGTGTACGTAATGAAAGACGCTATTTTGTCTATTATAAATTGCTCTGAATAAACTAAACTTACTTTAATAATACAAGTTAAATCGAAAAAGAAGGGGACTATATAGAATGCATATACGTTTGCATCAAATTAAAAATTTTCGTTTATCTTTCAAGTCTGCTGGTATTGTTTCAAATCAGTATTCATAAATTATTTTTTATTTTTTCTTAGGAATTTGCAGCCTTAAGAATCATTAGAGAAAAATTGTAATAAAATAAGTTAACAGAGATTCACTATTGGACTTAAACAATTCGAGTTAGAGAATATCAAATTTTATAAAATTATTCATTTTTAACTGAATGCAATAATCTCTTCCTTGATATTCATAGTTTTATTATTTCTTGTGAATGATTTTTTAATAGGAAATGTAGGATTATTTATAAAATCTTCTTACAAAGATTTAACAAATTTTTTTATTGAAAAAGTTCCAGTCTTAAGCCACTAGTAAGATAAGATCTAGTGTATATAGTAAATTTATGGGAAATTAGGTAATCTTGATTTTAAGCGGAAAAGTAAAAAAAAAGTTTTTATTTTATATAACAATTCAAAATATTATTTACAAAATCCATTTGTAAATAACTGCGTTTTTCCTCAGTTTAATTGCAACTTTTATGGGCCCATCCAAGACTTATTTCAAAGAAAGAAAAGAAAAGTAAAGATTCAAAGAGAATTTTTTTTCTTATTCAAAGGAAAGAAAAGATCCACTCTTTTCTTTTCTTTGAATGAAAAAATACATTATTATAACGCAAAAAATCAAAATGTTAACTGTTTTTTAATGCCTTCATTCTGAAGAATCAGTAATCAAAGATTTAAGATTCTTTAATGAGACTTTTTGTTATATTGTTTCATCATATATTTCATTTGGTTGTTTGTTTAGAAGTTCCCTTTCTCTGTTTTCTGAGTATCTAAAATGATTTTCTTTTTCCTTGATTTTCTATTTTAACTGATGCTTTAATCCAATTTTGTATGGCGAAGATTTAAAATTTCTCCTTTCTGTCATCATTTGCTTCAATCTCTTGTTTTTTGCTTAAGACAATGACGTGTTTTTAAGAGATATAATGAGATTTTCAGACGAATCCAAATTATAATTTTCCAAAACTTATGGTTTCAAACATTCAATATAGAAAGGCTCTTTAAAAACAGTTCGTAATTTTTGGCTTGTAAAAAGACCTAGATTTACCTACTGCTTTAGATTTAATTCATATACTTAGCGTAGGGTTTTTCCCAGCACTTGATTCTATTTTGGAACAAAACTTGCATCTTGGGGACAATTTCTTGTCTGGAATAAAGTTTACTTCTCAAAACTGATTATCTTTTAAAATGGCAGTTATGTCCATAGGAAATGCCTATTTCTCTATTTAGTGGATAGATTACTATTTTCTTGAGTTCATTACTGCAATCTACTGGCATAAAAAGAAAATATTTGATTAATAATGGCGCATCGAAAATATTGCGAGTATTTAATGTACCTCTTGTTCGTAACAGTCGTTCACAGAAATCACACCTAGCAGCTGCATCTTGTGAAAACAAAGTGATGGCAAGCTCAACAAAATAACAATATTTTTAACATACTTTCCTTATGGCATGATTTCCAAAATCAAGAAAACTGGTTTTCCAGTTATAGTATAAAAATTTCTTTCTATATCCACCCAGAACGATGATATTGAGCATTGTAACCTTTTTTACATACCCATCGAGCATGGGGTTGTTCTTTTCTAAAGGAAATTTGGCTTTAAAATATCAGCTACTCTCATACATTTTTTAACAGCAACTGAAAAATTCCATCTTGTTAATGCTAATGCTTAAATCTGTTTTTTCTCTTTGTAAAAAAAGGAATTTTGATGTCTTGTTGCGATCATTGTTTATTTTTGTATCGTTGGCATTATATTCATTCATTCATATCGTTGGCATTATAGGGAAAACTGTGTTTCTCATACAAACCCTTAAAAAATCAAAAAGGTTTTTAACAAACTGTTTTTGGAAATTCACAAGCAAATATACATTTATTTTTACGGAAATCGCAGAGAAACCTTCTTCTTATGTCTTTTCAGAAATCATATATATAATCTTCTCCAAGCTTTTTTACTGATCTTTTGTTTCAATTTATTCTTGTTGGCAAGCTTCTGTACTGATTTTCAGACTTCAATCTAATTTAAAGCAAAAAAAAGTATCACCTATAGCAATATATGATCTGCTAACTATTTTCCTTGTTTAGAAATTATAAGGCTGCGTGATACCCAATTTCCTCTAAGAAATTTCTTTCCCAATTTCCGTTTGCTTAAAAATCAGCCGATTTACTCAGTTATTTTTTATTCCATCTTCTAAGGTGCTCAATGGAGTATTGAAGCTTTTTACACATTTCCAGTACCCCAATTTGACAATACTTCTTCTACAGCCCCTACATGCTTTGCTGTCTCTGTGATTGTCGATTTGTCTGCTTTTGGTAAGTTTTTAGCATATTGAAACCTTAAAAAAATTTAATCCTAAATTTTGGAAAGATTAAGTACTACTCTGGTTTATCTCTAATACAGCAGTTAGGAAAATGCAACAGAAACACGTTAGATTAATTTTTATTGTTTATTAGAGTACAAATACTTAATAAAAACATGTAATAAACTGGTCTAAATAGAATTTTTATAGCTTTAATAAGGTATTACACTGAGATAGTTTATAAACAAAACGTTATTAGAGAACGTTGGAATTGTGAAATAACAGAGACCGAGATTTCAACAGCATCAACACGGTCTACATAACTGCTATTTTTTCTTCCTGAAAAGGAAAGTGTAATGCAGAATCTATTAGCCAGAGATGCAAGAATTTTGAAAGAATGTTTCATTTTAGAAATAATTAGACTTTCAAAAGCAGAAGCACTAATAAGGAAGTGTAAGTTTAATATTTATTTTAAATATATTTCTAAAATTATAGAGTATAGCATGTGTCTAGTTAAATAAATTTGTTTATCAGCATTTTCTTTTTAGATAAAAGCCCCATTAAAGATATTCTAAATTTCCACAACTTTTTCTCATTTAGTTTCGTAAACTCTCTTTCTCATACTGAAAATAAACATAATTTTTGAAGCATGAAACGCATTAATTTAACATTAATGGTACATTTGCTGCTACAACAGTTGGGTTTTTTAATGCATTACCACTATTTATACTAATCAATTTCTCAGAGGATAAGCTGTATACTCTATTTTAGTTGTTTATTCCCCTCCAAAGCGGAAAAAGGCTTTCAAATTCAAATTTTGTCCCAGTTTGCGCAAATGTTCTGCTATCAATCTACAGTCTTAGACGTGATGGCCATACTGATGTTGATATCTTAGGCGAAGCAAAATTCCAGAAATATCTTTTATATGGAAAAATCTTAAAAGTTATACAGATTTAAACATTGAAGTATCCTAAATTTTTTGAATTGTTTCTGTCTGCTATGAAGAGAAAGGGGTTCATTTGAATCTATTTCAGCAAATGAGATAGAATTAATTATTATAGAAAGAATTATTATAGCCTCTTTCAGAACAAATGTTAAATTTAATTGATATATGTAATTCAGAAATTTCGTCTCATTTCTATAATATTTGAAAATTAATTTTTAGAAACTGAAATATACAGAAGTTCTGTCAGTATAAACTAAATTATAATAATATCTGAGAGTGATTTTCGAGTTAATATGTTTGTAGTTTAGTCTGAGATATTTAAAATTCACAATTATTTAAAAAAAAAGAATATATGCGATTTTATAACTTCTTTTCCTCCTATATATATATATAACTCAGTATCTCAGTAATGTCAATTTCTCACTACAGCATTAATGTACACTTACTAATGAACATCATGAGGTTAAAATAAATCTTTTCTGAAATAAATTTCTGTCAAATTCCTGCACAAAACTATATAAGCTTTGAAAAAGTTCTCAGATTCTCTTCTTCCAATTTTTTGCCTTGCTGTAATGAAAACATTCCCTGATCATGGAATTATCAAAGAACCTTCAACAGCTGCTAAATTTGAATCTTTTGCTTATTAACGAAGAAAAATAAAGCTACGATTTAACAAAAAATCCTCATGGCTCTATTTTTAAAAAGTTATAGATCCTATACATTGTTTAATATATCTATTTTATGAATAATTCAAATAAAATTTCCTTACCTATCCAATAGAAAACATAAATGTTCTTATTTAAAAAACATATTAATCAAAATTCGTCAAATCAGAAAAATAAATTCATTCTTGTTTTTTTAGATATTTGTTAGAAATCGTTTGATAATACAATTAAATATTAAATTATGTGACATTCACATCAGACTTTTACATGTCAAATGATCGAATGTAATTTGTTTTGAAACCAACATCTTATAGCAATTATAATCAAATATTCGAATCCTTACTATTTATTTAAATGATTTTTTTAGCTAACATTATTTAACATTTTTTCATCTATTTTAGAAACAGAAACGCATACAAGGAGATTTTCGAAAGCTGCAAATACTAAGAAATTTAATAAAATATAGAAATTAATGACTTCTTTTCCAAAATTTATGAATTTAAAAGTAGCTTTTAATTTCATCCACAATTTTTGTTTTCTAATTATAAATACGGCCACTAACAGGATGCATATGTTAAGTAAAGTCAAAGTAATAAATGTGGCTAGTATAAATTTTTCATGAAAAAAAAAAAAAAAAACTCGATGATTATTTTTAATAACTAATTTAAAATTCTGGTTAGTATGAGTGAAAATTAATCATGAGTTTTATTAATTACTATCCTGTTAGTAGACTAACTGATTCACCGGGGATATTACTTGTGCGTCCTTCAATTAAAACTCTCACGCATAACTTAACATTCATAATTCAATCAGGAAAATATTTTTAAATATCAGTTGTGACATATTTTAAATCCAGATTATTTTAATAGTCTTACACAAGTTCTGTTCATTCTGTGCATGAAATATCCAAATAGAATCAACTCTTATTGATATCATTGTTTTATTCAAAATGCAACTGTCTGGGTTATTTAACATTCTCGATACTGCGATTTTTCTGTTCCTTAATAGTAGCCTTGGGCGACCAGTTGTTTATTAGGAATATTGATTATATATGATTGTGGAGAAATCACTTAAATGCAACTTCATGTTCATGTTTCCACCAAATTATCTGTCATTATTTCAATCGTCTTATTTAATTTTTATTTACAGTGCACATAAACTTTTTAACGGAAACAGGACCATCATATCGCTAATAAAATCGTAAATATGTGATTAATCTATCTTCTAAATTTCGCGATATTGTGACTTCATATTTTTAGTTAGCTTGTAAACTACATAAATATTAAACAGATTCCTTTTTCCTTAGCTTTCAACAATGGAAGAAAATCAACGATTATATATTTGGTGAAACAATGAAAACAATTAGAATTTCCAGATAACAATATAATCTATTTTTGAAAGAAAGCATTTTTAAAAAAGAATTGACAAAATTTAGAAAAATTTTGCGCAGCTATTAAATTGGTATCATTAAAAAGATAATTTTTAAATTTTGAGACGATACAAAATTTATTTTTTGTAATTATATTTTCGGAAGTTATTTCTGAAAAATGTCAAATTTCAGCATAAGCTTTAATTGATTAAAATTTCGATAAAAAAATCCGAGGTGTAAATTCCTATTCCTTTTCTTCAAAGTATATATGTGCCAGATTTGGTAGCTCCATATCAAACGGTTTGATTTGTAGAAAGTCAACACACACACACACACACACACACACACACACACACACACACACACACACACACACACACACACACACACACACACACACACACACACACACACACACACACACACACACACACACTTCCAACCTTATTTTTAGTAAAGACATAGACTAGCTTTCATTTGTTGATAAGAAATACTCATTTCTTTAATACCTACCGACACAAATCATTTGACAAAACTTCGAATTTCGGACTTCTCAATTTCAACGACTTCGCCTCGATAACTCTGGGTCTTCATCGGACATTTATTTTCGCAGTTAAAGCATTTGAAAAACATGCCACACTCGATATCATTTAAAAAATAGAAAATGAGTTTTGCTGAAAATTTTAATAGCACAAAATTGAATACTATTCAAGTGAAACAACTCCATAAAGATACTTAAATAAAGAAAAAAAAACTTCATTAAATTATACGCCTTTGACGAGCATCTTGCATTATTAATGTTCAATTTCTTATTCATAACTTGGTATTCATTTTTTCCTCAATAAAATATTTATAGACATGAAATTGTGACAGACAAGTTATAGTTTTAAAAGCCTTACAACCATTTCACTTTTGTGTTTATAAATGTAATAAAATTGAGTTCCATGAAATGATATCGCTAATTTACTCATTTTTGATTAAATAAAATTTTAAAAAAAATTACTCAAATATTGAACACTGTCTCACTCCAAAATATATGTTCTACATTTGGTAGCTCTACATCAAACGGTCTTTCCTGTAAAGCGCCAATATGCAAAAATTCTCCTTTTTTGATGCTAGCAATAATATACATCGAAATGGTTCGAATTAAAAGAGTCGTATTCATGAATAACATTTCACATTATAATTTTTCTCTGTTTTCTTCACAATAGAACTGATCCTTACTCTTATAATTTTAAACGAACAATTCTTGTATATTTAGAAATTTATTTCGTATATTTTCGGAAACAATTTGGATCAAATTTTATATTAAGATAAGGGTTTGCTTTTTGAGTTTATCTATATAGGTAGCTTTTCTGAAAAAATATGATTTTAAGCAAAAAATCATTTTTTTAATAACTAATTTTTAGAAAAAGTATATTTCGCATCAGTATATTTCGAACTTCCGTATCGAAGTGTGCGCAGTGCAATAAGTATAGTGTTCAAAACAACAAGAATGCCGCGCGTGTTGTGGGTTCTCGCTCCGAGTCGAGCTTGTTGCTTTATTTTTCTGCTTCTCTATTTATATTTAATATTTTTGCTTTTTAAATGTATCTATATAGGTGTTCTTCCTGAAAAAACACGATTTTACACCCACGCAAAAACATTTTCTTAAAACTAACTAGTAGAGGCTCTTTCTATCTGCTCTTATGCTGACAATGTCATATGACACAATCTCGTAACCGATTTCACCTTGGTAAAATGAGTGTAAATTCAAAAATATAAGTAATGATATATAAACTGTAAAATGAGTGATGTAATATAGCAGAATTTTTTGAATAACATGTTAATCTAAGTGCATTCATGATTTTTCTTTATTTAAATGACCAGTTCATATGTAGGTAAGATTGAAAAATACTCATATGTAATCAGTATGTGATTCGTATCTAAATATTTTCTCCGAAAAATCACAATTAAATAAAAACTGCCGAGCGAAGTTCGTTCTTCCAAATATTGTACATCAAACTGAGCAAACATATTTTTACACAAAAAATAATTGCAATGACAAAATAATCAATGCATGCTTTTAAAAATAAGGATTAAGACTAAAAAACTGATTTCCCATAACTAATTTTTACGCTGAGTATTATTATTCTCAATGTCTATTCTAAATATATGAGCTTTCAATGCACGAGACTTTTTGTAGTGAGTATCTCTAGCAAGAAACACCTTGAGGTTCAACAATGCTCAGGATGTTTCTCTCATCAATGCTTTCAACACTGCTTTCTCAGAGGAAAACGAAAACTTAGACGCTGAATCACTGGCTTTCTTTGTTCTCGTACATTGCATGAGGGTGACAAAGGCAGTAAACAACTACAAATTTCTTCTCGCTCATTAGGCTGACAATAGGAAAACTGCGAGTAAACGTGTCAGAAAACCGTTGTATTGAATATTTCCTACGTATCACGAGAAGTATACGGAATTTAAAGAAATATCGGGAATTTTTTTCATTTTATTTATATATATACAGTGTTTAGTTTTGACTTTACATTTATCTCATGATGCTATTCCTTGCAATAAAGTTTTTTTTATTTTTTATTTTGAACCCATATATGTACACATATATGAAAGAGACATGTAACAGAGAATGAAGCAATAACTAATGGTTAGTCACAATCGTATTAATTAATTATTAAGAAAGTTTATCAAATTATTTTTTTCTTATTAACTAGAAGCTGTGCCCGTTTAGCCGGGCTGTTATCCTATTAACAGTTTCTAGGGTATTATAATTACAGATTAACTAATGAATATTGTAATTGAAAATATCATGCGCATTGGCATAGTGCCTAGGAAATAAAGAAGTAATATGTAAAAAAAAATTTTAAGTGAATTCCTGCTTAGGTCAACAATTTTTTTTTTATTTTAGTTACTTTTTATTAAATAATTACAATTAATATAAATATGTATATACTATGACAGAATTACAATATTAAGTGGCAAAATAGAGCTTGGCGACCATTTGGCAACATGGCTACGGATTTGGCTACTTTGGCGATCATATAGAAATTACTGGACAAATTGAAATAATAAATTAATATTTTAAAAAAATGTATTAACATCAAGTGTCATCCACTGCAAGTTTAAAAAAATGTATTTGAACTTCAGTGGGTGAATAAAAAGTATTTGATTAACGATTGTAAATTTGAACGAGATATATTTAGAGAGAGTATGAGCTAATAGTAGGAATTGAAAAATATGAATTGCAGTACACTTTATATATAAATACATAGTGATAGTTGAAGTTTTGTCTCCTTAGAATGGGATTTCTCACCATCCGTAATGTTCACGAACATTCAAATCAAAACTAATTTCTAAAATCATTTAAATATAAAATAATAAAAATTATAGATCTCAATCATTATTCTTAACTGCAATCCATTATTAAACATTATAAATAAAATGTAAAATTTACGATCCCATAATTAATTTTTATTCGCCATGCTTTATTTACATATTTATAAATCAATCAGTTTAAACATGATTACTTACTAAATGCAAAGCAAAAAAGTAGGATTTACTCATCTGATAACAGTGCAAGATCAAAGGAGCGGAAATATTTTAATTCCACTCGGCGTTACTGATGGCTATAGATCATTATATATACTGACACTCTAAAAAGTTTTTGGTAACAATGCTATTAATAATTTTATACTATTAAATTTAGTGCATCCGAATTTCATATTGGTTCAAGACCTTAACAAGGTCTTTTCCAAAATTAAACAGTAAACATGTATGATTTTATAATATTAGCTGAAAAAAATTCTCTATTAGAATTTATGCAATAGAATTTAGGTATCTAAAATTAAAAATATTAATCTCATTTTTTTCTACGAAAGGATGGTAATTATTATTTCATTTGCAAAATAATTAAATTAATAATATATTTTCTAATTCATTAGTTTCGGCAATTTAAGAAATTAAAGCTTGATGCGAGAGTTTGATGACTGATATGATGACTGATGACTTTGTAAAAAGTTTGAAGACTGACTTGTCATTTACAATCAGGTGCTTTTGGTTTATAGCATCACTATTTGCAATAACGGATTATGAGAGTTTCATTTATTCCTTAATGGTTTATTCAAAGCATTTATAAAATTTATTGCACCATAGAACCTCTTTCAAATAAACTTATCTAAACTTAGTTTTTTAAATAAATAATTTCATTTCGGGGAATTACATTAAAATTTTTTAGAATACGTGTAATAATTATTATTTAATAAATAGTCTTTCTATTAATTATTAATTAATCTTTCATTCTCCTTTTCATATCACTATGTGCATGTGTAAATTCGGAATGAATTGCATCTTAAGGTAAAAATTTAGAGTCAAAGCTAAACACCAGTTAAATGAAACAAGAAGTCTTGTTCTTAAATGTAAAATTTTTTAAAAAAATTCTTATAGTTTTAGCTATATGTAGGATACATTATATATGGCGGATTTGTGTCAAGGTAACTCGCACCTTTCCTATTGTCAACTGTATGAGCTAAATGAAATTTATGGTTCGTTACCGCCTTTATTTATCACTAATTAGTTATTGACAAGCATAAAGACAGCCGGTGAATTAGCATCTAAGTTTTCGATTTTGTTAGAAACAGCATTGTTAAAATCCACACTAATTCTTAGCAATGATACTCATTACAATAAATATTGAAAAGTGCGGTTATTTAGAGTAAATATTCAAAATAATGCTACCAAGAAAAAAATCTGTTATACGACATGTCTATTTTTTGAAATCCTAATCTTCCCTGTTAAACCATACAATGGATATTTAATCTCTTCAGCTATTGTTTATATTCAAGAACGCATACTCAGTTAGATAGACTTTTTTGGAATAAGTAAGTCTATTATTAAGAAAAAGTTCTATAAATTACAATGTTTATTTTTAAATGTCGTCTTTTTTGCTTTCCCTTTTCTAGAAAGCCTGTAGGATTTTTGGATTATATTCAAACAGTTTTTTTATAATATTATTTTTGCGTCGGAAAAATTAGGAGTATTTGCTATAAATGTTTTAATGCGAAAAATACAATTAAAATTAAAACGAATTTACCTGGATGATCCTAATTTAACATAAGGGAAATATTAATTAGAAAATTAACAAAAAGTCGAATATTTTGTATTCCACTTTTATTTCCGACACATTATGTATGTTCTGTAAATATTCTTTGATATTAAACTTTAAAAAAAAAGCTGTCTGTTTCCAAAAAACCATTTTTTTTTAGATTCATTAATCTGCAAATAAGGGAAACTTAAAAATGTCTTTCAGATGTAACGAGCGACTTTCCTCAAGTTAAAATAATTAAAAAGGGCACAGAAATTCGGAAGTATAGCACATTCAATTTTGAAGTAACTTGAAAACTTTATTTAACAAGAAAGCTACTTTTTATGTTGTGCCGTAATTTTTACTCAGGATTTGAGGCCTTACTTCACTCTCCATACCAATTCCAACTCCATTCTAATAAGAAAGCGAATAATAAAAGATGCGAAAAATTGAATTTTAAGATTGTTTCATGTTGAAAAAGATTTCCGTTGATGTAGATCAATTGGATTACGATTAAAGCTTTTTTTCCTCAAACAAACATTTGATATAACTTTTTACAGTTATGCTATAATTGATCAGTGCTTAGATATAGTGCTATGAAAGTCTGGCAAAATTTTCCCACTGTTTAATTATTGTTATGGATTGAGCCGGAATTCATGTATGCGAACATGGTAAATTCAAGCACATAGAAGAAAATAATATTTTTTTGTCCTGTTTGTGGAGTATAAGATAAGTATGGAGAAAGTGGAATTTGATGGAAATATATTTCGAATCCGTTTCCTCAACATTCTGTCAATCTTGTAACATTGTACCAAATGGGCTGTTTTTAATGCAAGACTTTGTAAGTTAAATTTTACCATACGATTGTCCGTTTTTGTAGAAAATTTGCATTCTCTTCGATATCGTAACCAATGTATGCTTTTAACTGAGAGCAAATATATTTAGCTGCTAAATAATATTACGAAATTCTTTCTTGTTATATGGTTTTTATAGCCGTTTTTAATATTTAAGAGTCGTTATATATTAAGCCGTTTTTAAGAAGATACCATCACAGTAGTTGTCATCAATAATTATTATTCTATTGTTGAATTATAATATTGTATAACTCCTTTTTGAAGATCGAGAAATTTGGCTAGAAACATTGTCCTCCCGTTTCTGGAACACTATCAGTTATATTGGCATACATATATTTTTGTTTAAATCACGGAAAGTTATTTTTTACTCGGATTCTAGTTTCGAGCATTTCTGTGAATGTCTCAAAATTTCTGATTTTTACTTCATTCCTTACATACACTGAAATGAGTGTGTCGAAGGCAACCTACCTCAGTTTTTTTTTTAAATTTTGAATATCAAAAGTTAATGCGTCACTTGCTTAATCGATTATGAATTATATATGAAGCCTTATGGTAATCTAATTATTTCCAGGATGCTACAAGAAGTTTATCAATTTTGAAACCTAGAACATACTTAACTTAATGACATAATTAACAGATAACACATGCTTTTAATATTTCTCTAATCTACAAGAATATTTTTAAAATTAATTGTTTAAGGATTATTCAATGTTAAATTAATTTCTGAGATCAATTTTTCAAAAGCCAAGCTGGTAGAGAAAATCAGGACAATCAGGAAAATTCTGAATATTATTGTAGACTTTACAGAAATAAATAAAGGTCAAGAAAATATATTTGCATAGTTGTTAAATATCAAATTTATAATTCAGAAGTTTTTTAAGACCATTATCGAAAAATAATATTTTAGAACGAAATTCTATTAAATAATTTCAGAGAGTCCAAAAATCTAATATAATTTTAAAATATATTCTCAGTAAAATAGTAAAAATTTATAAATTCAATAAATTTTAATGAATTTCAAATCTAATATTGCGAAATAATCTTAAAATTAATTCAAAGTTAAGTTTTATATATATAAAGATCTAAAAATAAAATTTATAATTCTAATAACATCAAGATAAAAGGCAGAATAAAAGTTGGAATATCAATAACAAACTTTATATAATAGAAATAATGAAAAGGTACTGATTTACTAACTAATTCAACTTTCTTACCTTTACTATCAAATTTTTGTACTTATATTGTAGCACAGAGAAGAAGATCCATAAAGGAAATTCTAGAGCTAAACGTCTATGTCGTTTTCTCTTTGAATTTTATTAAGAAAAATTGGAAAATCAGAGTTCTACAGATACGAATTATTATTTGCTCGTTTTTCAAAGCATTTATTTTAAATAATATATTTGCTTTCATCGCTATTGAGCTTAAAACTTCTAATTTGGAAGAAAACTTTCTAGCTCTTAGTTTTACGTTTCAACATTCTAGAAACTTTACAGGATTTATACATTTAAAAATATGTTGAAAATAAATGAAGAATATGAAACAAAGCAAAAATTTACTAAAGCAAACTGTATTCTTTATTTTAACGAAATAGAATAAAAAAAATAATAAACGTGTTATTTTGTTCTGCTCTTTTTTACATTCATATCAGAACAATTTATAACATCACTTCAAAATGCATTAAAAATTAAAGTTGTTATATTAAATATTTATTTAGGATAAAAATCGTCTGAGAAAGAATTTCTCATTTAATAACAAAAAAATAGTCTGTAAAAGTTTATCATTTTTTTAAATTTATGACAGCTTTCTTTACTGATTTTCATAAAAATCGTTTGCTATTATTGTTTTCTTAAATTTGAACGAAATCAATTTAGAATATAGTGTGGAACGCGACTGACATTCATAAAAATCTGTGTCGTTAAATGTGTAAGAATGTCAAATTAAATTTCTTAGTTATCTTTTTTATATAAACTTTCCCTCATATTTTAATGTATATGTATTTTTATAGCTTAACTGTTTTTTTTACTTGAATAAAATGAACTTCCGTAAGTATTTAAAATGCTTAAAAGCTATTCTTGATTTTTATACTATTTGAATTTAAGGTTAATTAGTTAAAATAGAAACAACCTATTCTTAAATAAGCTATTTTTTGTGGAGGATAAAATTTTACTAGAGATATAAAGACAATTCAATGATTTAATAATATTTACAATTTAGCAAAAATTATTTAAAATCTATTTTTGATTAATTTTAATTAATTTATCTTTTCAGTAGCAAGACAACAGAAGATGAAAATGAAGGGGATAGAAATGCGAAGCACCAATCTTTAACACCAAGTTGGAGTGTAAGTATGTTTACTGCTATTTTTTTTAAAATATTGCCTTATATATTACAACATTTTCGATATACATACATAATTAATGTTTTCATTCATTAATTTTTGTTGTTCACGAATATATGTTGCATTTTAGTTACATTCATAAAATGTTCAGCTTTATTATTTTTAAACTCATTATCAAATATCTCTGAATAATAATGATCGAAATGGAGTATCCATATATTTCACATACAAAAATAACTGTTATGGGATGGGTTTTAATTGACATTTTCTATCTGCTGTATTTTTGCTTGCGAACGATTTTTCAATATTGCGAACACTTAGTATGTTCTAGATTAAGATTACATTTCTATGAATGCTTATTAATTTCTGTAAATGCTATTTTTCTATCATTGAAGCGCAATAAAGGTAAATTCCAGTAAAAATACTTACATTTTTAAAAATCTACTTTTTTATTAATAGCCAATTCTTAATTTAATACTATATAGCAACTATTTAAAAAAATTACCTGAAACCTTTCCTTTATTAAATAAACCTTATTAATATATCTTTATTAAATAAATTCCTAAATTGTTTGATATAGTACATATTTGGTTTCCTTAAATACAAAAATAAATAGCCGGTATTTTTTCATTTCATCCTCCATTTTAATATAGAAAAAAAATGGAATTTATAAATTTTCATTTTTTTGAAGTTCTAAGAAAATAAATCTCAGTTTCATGACCAATTTCAAAAATTATGAAGACTTGCTCGTATGTAAAAATGTTATTGATCTAGAACTCCTGGGTAAATGCTCCATATCATTGATCTGCCAAAGCAACTCTATTCCTTCTTTTAAAAAAGATATTGAATGAAGACTAATAATCTAAAAACTGTTAATATTTTTCTAGTTTTGCAATCATCAAGCGCAATCTATATCAAACTGTTAACTTGAGATGAAGAATTCGTGCTGAATTTTCAGCATTTTTAAAGTAAAGAAATTCCTGCGAACCTTTATAGATATATACCAGAATACTTCAAATAGAAAAAAGAGACCCATTTTTAATGTTCTTGTTATGAGCGAATAGTGAATTGTTTTAGTATCCTGCAAAATTTCTTTTTCTTTTTCTAGTTAAGCTTCTTTTTATATTTCCTCGAATCGAAAAGTTATAAAAAATGTTTTGGCAGCAGTTCTAATTAGAAATCTATGCAAAAATTTTGCTTAGAGACCAATTTTTTATTTTACTTAGTTCATTGTAAGTTTATTAAATTATAGATTTTTTTTTGCTGGAAACGATATATGATTAATAATACTATAAATCATTCTAATAAATACAGAATCAGCATGTTAGTTGTTTAATTTTGAAATACTTTGATGTATTAGCAAGTGTTTTAAAAGTGTTGATTTTTTAAAAAATTTGAAAGCAACAAAATATTTATTTAATCTGCATATAAAAATAGGAAAAAAAATCTATGTATACGAAGACTTGCACCATAAATTGATTACTCGCAATTGTAACAAAAGCCATCATTTATAAACAATCATTACCGTACAAACCATTTTCACTGAGATAAATCGTCTTCAAAGGAAAAAGAAATCGATAACGATTTGGAAAGTAGTCAGCTTGCTCGAACCAAAAATCACCACATTCATTTCAAGAGAAATGGGCACAAAGGCTTCAAATAAATGGTACTCGTTGCTTTAAAGTTTATGTGACGTTTTTCCCTAACGTGTCCAAACTTTCAGTCCATATGTTTTTTCTTTAACGTGACTAAGTCTACCATATAAGAATTTTAGATGATTGCGCAATTTTCTTATTGCCAAAAACTGAATATCTAAATCTCATGCGAAAATTCAAAATATTTTTAGTTTGATTGTCTGTAAATGGTAAACAATCAGTATAATGGGGAAAAAGGAATGACATTATTCATTTTAACATTTTTGATAAGTTTTAATTTCATTGTTAAGAATTTTAAAAAATCAATTTAATTTTTTTATAATTTTAAGCATAACTTTTTTTGATTAATCACATAACATGGAAAGTTGATTTTGATTATTTTTAAATTGTTCCATTAAAATTTAAAAATTAAAATATTTGTAATGTTTTTTTTAAATCGCGCTAAAATATGTAAAAATCTAAACATTTTTTTATTAAAGAGACAAATGCCTTTTTTTATTAAATGACACAATTCTTATTTTAGATTGATGCGAAAAATTATGTCCATCTCTGGTGTCGTTCATCAGCATCAGGCGACTTATGCTATGTCTCCAGCAATGTGTGCATGGTAAGTTTTCTTTAAAATGATAAGTAGCTAATCATCTTTAATATCTGCACTTGTTCTGGAGAAGTTAATTGCTGAAATCTGAGGGGCATATTATTTAGAACCAAGAATTATATGCAAGAATCAAAATACTAGCTATACTGATTAAAATGTCTTATTAATAAATTGAAACTGTATAAATAAATCCTCTCATATTCATAATTTCTGATGTAAAGAAAAGGCTGATTAGTCAGCAGAATGGAATGGAACGCTAATAAGCCTTACTTCTTTGGTACTGAATTTATAGATGCTTAAATCTGTACCATCTTAGCATCTCCTCATAAATGATAAAACAGTACGATTAGGACATGATTTAAAAGAATATTTCTTAATCTGAGAATATTTTGTATGAGCTGACAATACAGTTAGACGAATCTTTTAGAATAAAATGGAGCAATAAAATTGCATATTGAAGAATTGCTTGAATTTTTTTAAAATTGGTTATGTGATTTTAAAAATTACTATTAAAATATGGTGCATTAAAAATTTATTTCAATATGATTAATATTTTTAGATATAGATATAAAAATTCCTAATTAATTTAAACACAGCATAAATATTGCCAATGGAATAAAATTAGCAGTCTTTAAAATTGTGACTTGCCATACAAGGAACAAATGATCTTACCTGAATAAAATAATAAGTTTTTTAAAACTATAATTTAAATTTCAAATATATAAAATTTTCTCATTTAACATAGCTTAGCTAGACTAATGCTATAATTTAGCGTTATTGCTTTCCTATTTAATTTAATTTTTTTATTGTTCAAAAATATATATAGTAATATAATGAAAGCGCTCATAGTTTTTAATTCTCTACGATTTAAACATAAGTTAACTTTGGATAAGGTTAAAAACTTTATGCTCACAAATGAGGTTTATATAGCATTTTATGGCAATAGAATTTAATTAGAGAAAAAATATTATTTAGCAACGGAAAGTTAAACATGAAGTAGAAAATGAAATATGCTTTTTTATTATGTGTATAGATTTTTTTTTCAATATAGTATTTCCTCATATTTAAATGGTTTTATGAAATCGCAGGAACTAGTCCCAAAACAATTCTGAAGCTTCTCTCCAGATTTCCTTGAAAGTTTTCTGGAAAGAAATATACACGTATAACGACTTGCCGAAAATGATCGTATCTCTGAATTTTTAAATTAATCATTTTTGATTACATCTATGAAAGTCTAACAAAGATTATTTGTTATACTCTCATGTACTTTTATTTCATGTTTATATACTCAAAGCGTTGTAAATTGATTTTCTAATTTTCGTGTTCATCAAAGATATAAGAAATTATTATTTAAAAAAAGATTGACACCTTGAATTCAAAATTTTAAATTTCATAATGATACATTGATTGTTAAATACTTTTTTTCTCTAAAGTTCTATGTTTTTTATATCTATTTTTAACATAAGAACTATGATTTATATAGTATATGTATTTAATATTTTTCTTCAATGGTTTTGCGATTGAAAATAACTGCAATAACTAAATATAAATACGATATTTGCATTAAATGTGAATCTCAGGTAACCATGTAATATTTGAAATATATATAGATATAAATTTTTAATTCATGAGAATGGCTGGGCGTTTATCAAATATTATTTATTGTATGCAATATTTTGTACAAAGTAGACATAAAATAAATGCTTAAAAAAGGTATATCGTTTCGTCCAATTTAATGTATGACAGATCACATAATTTGCCTTTGATTTTAATGTATGACAGATGCACAGAAAAACAGAATATGCTCTATGCCCTCGAGTACACAGGCAACTTCATGAAATTTGAATGAATGTAGGTTGGCGAAACAAACAAAATCTTCTATAGCTGAAGCAAAATTATCTCAAAGCATCTGGGAATTGCATTTTGATATTCTTTATTGAAAAAGAAAAAAAAATTATATTCCTACTAACTTTAGTTTACCAATATTGAAATCTTTTAATATTTATGAATTGAGTGATTTTTTTTCCTTTTTTGCAAATTTTACAGACGATATTTTGAATATAATTCTGAAAAATAAATTTTTTTTATTAATTTAATATTTAAGAATATAATTTTGTTCATTCTCAAAAGGATTTTCCAGATTTACGTATTATTTTTTTGCCTACGAGATCTTTGTATACCATTGTCTTATCGAAGTCAATCATAATAGCACGTGCTAAGAAGAATAATTAACTCCTGAATACTATTTAAAAAGAATTAATGGAAACTATGTAAGCATAATGAACTTGGCGATAAGTCGCCACCTAATTGTCGTCGAAAAGTACATTAGGTAAGAATTCTAGTATTTTTTAATTTTCTTGGCTGCGTCTACCTATTATGATAAAGGATAAAAGAGGGGGAAGAAAAGATCGCTCATAACGATTATACCTGAAGCATGCCAAGTAGAAAGTATTTTTAAAACTGGCTTTTGCTCTAGAGTTTCATTAAAAAAACAAGCCTACTATTATTATGTTGCTTTTAAGCGAAATAACAATTCTACAATGCTTGAAATGCAATTCTAATCATCCATTCAGGTCGACCTCAAATGAGAGAACTAACCTGGATTGAAATATTCATTTCTACACAAAAGCTTTCTTTTTATTATATTTATCTGATAGTTATGTCAGAAGCAGAAAGAATTAATTCTTTTTTCTTACTCATTAATTACTTTAATACGATTTCGAATTTTTTTTTAATATTTTCGCTAATTTTGTGAAACGAATTGCTTAAATTACTTATTATTTTAAATTTCAATATCTTAACCAGTTTTCGTTACTTCTCTAATTAATTAAAAATATCCCAATTGATATTGTTGTAAATTTTCTAAGCGAATGAACATAGGTAACTGCGATTTTTCTTAAAATATATTTTACTTATAGAATTATAATTTCCTAATTAATTTTTTCTCATTCTGTAATCATTTGTTCCGTACTCCATTTTTGAAAGAGGTATTAAATACAGTAAAAAACTCTGCATTTTCAATGAGAAAAAAAATCCCCTAAACCATTGTACCAATCACGACCATTTTTATTTCATTTGAAAATATATAGCCTTCACACAGTTCTTAAAGGTACCTTCCATTCGCGAGAGATATCTCGAAATGTAACCTAGGTACAGTACCCAGTTCCAACAACTGGAACGATTTGTCTAATTAATTTCGCTATTTTGTGTGCATAGCTCTCTAGTCAGTATGACCAAAGTTTATTGAACTTATATAATTTAGAACATTCATTTCATTTGATATGTTAAGATGTAATTCTTCAAAGTTAGCTGTCATTATTAAATTAATGATATTTATGAAGGGTGTGAAGAGGTAGTTGCCGAAACTGACTAATAAAAATCATATAATACAATATTGTTCACTCAGTTTAATTTTAAATAATTTCATATTTAAAAAAGTGTAATATGCTTTCATTGACCATCCCTATATGTTACTGTGGTTCACCCTAATTGTATGACGGAATATATTTGCACGCCTATTTTTTCCATCTGTCAATTTCATGAAAAGTTGGGTATACATGTAGACTAAAAATAACATATGTTCATGAAATATGATAAAATTCTGAAATTTCTCTAGATATTTAACACAAATTAAGCTAAAAGTATTTTTCACTGTTTGAATTTTTCCTTTGTTTGCACATTTAAATGGCTTTATCCATGGAAAAATTGGATGATGAAATAACCTTGAAAAACTGAACAATAAACATTTTTAGAATAGAAGCATTTTTTGCATCGATTTAAGTTTTTTAACCATTTTGAATAAAAAAACTATACTTGAGTAAATTTCGACACTCTGGCATACGGCACCTCAGAAAATCTGTATCGTTTATTTATATTTTTGCAATTGTTTCCCGTCATTTCAGCGAATATTCATTTTTCCCTAATTATAAGGCCCTTGTTCACTTTGCACGATTGCAATAAGCAAAGATTCTATGCATTTTCATTAAAAAACGACGACAGAATTTGTATACTGATTGAAAACATTAATATTATTAACAAAAACATTTTATAGGAGAATTATTTCTTAATCAATTTCATGGAACTAATAGATGTTAATAAAATAAGTTATTGAAATGAATATATCACAAACTTCAATTTAAAAAATTTAGTGCCTTTAAAAAGGATTACATAGTTTAAAAGATATCAAAACGATGCAATTTAAAATAGTAAAGTAACAATTAATAAAATAATTCAAATCCCATTATGGTACTTCATTATTAAGGTAATATATTATTTAATTATTATTAAACATCAAACTTAATAAATTTAATTTTAACAATAATTCTCAAAACATACAAAAAAAGAAATCTAGTTCCAAATTTAATGTGATAAATGAAACCGCTTTTCAAGTGTTTTGTTTTGATGCTTAAATTTAAATGAAAAGAGGATCATTGTTTTCTTCTGCCTTTGCGCATTCGATTTCTATGAATTAAAACTATTTTTATTTCATGTTCTTGAACTGGCAACAAACTGACATATCACCGGCAATTTGCCAACAGTTGAGTGTTTAATTCAAAGCGTTAACAATAGAGAGTTATATTTACAATATTTACTACATGAACAGTCGGTGCCAAATTAAAATTCCAATTGCATTTGCTAAAGAGATTAAAAGTATCATTTTTTACCACCTCTAATGGTACACAGAACTGTTTCTAGGCAATGAAATGACTCAGGTACTTCACCAGCACGATAATCAGGTGTTGAAATGGGAATAGGCAAGTAAAAAGTAAAGCAGCTCCTGATTCATTTTAAGAGATTAAACCCACTAAACTACTAAACCTAAAACTACTACTAAAATTTTATGTTTTTCCAAGAAAAATATTTAAAAAGCAAGCATAAATAAAATGAAAATGAAATGCATGTATGCTGCTAACAAAACTCTTTATTTCTATGTCTACTAATAATAAAGATGAATGTATGTATGAATATTGATGTTTTTCAAGTTAAACTGTTTGATATGAAATTACGAAATTGGTGCATATATTCCTTAGAAGTTAAAAATGAGCGCTGTTTTTGAAATCAGCTGGAATTTAAATAATTAAAAAATAAGCTGAATTTTGATTTTTTCGCTATAATTTTCGAAATTATTACTGCCTAAAGTTAATTTTTACACTGTTTCAGAATTTTAAAAAATTGTTGTTTTAATGATACCACGTTAACAGTCGACAATGTCATTTTCCTCCTAAAATTTGACAATTAAAAAAATTTTTTTTTTGTCTAATTTTGAACAATAAATTGCGCTGTTCCCTACTTCCGTTTCATTGTTTTATCAGATATTTAATCGCTCATGACTTTTCCTCCATTGTTGAAAGTAAGGAAGATTTCTGTTTAAATTTATGTATTTTACCATACAAATAAAGAAATGAAATTATTATATCTCAAATTTAGAAGACATATGAACCGCATGTTTTTATTTTTAGTGGCGCTGTGACGGTAAAGGATTAGTCTTCATTAGATTGATTAACATGCACAATGAATAGTGCATATATAAAACGATTAAAATAACTCAACTTTAATTGCAGGCAATTTGAGCATGTTAAGGCGAACATGAAATTTACATCAAAATCATTTAATTAAATGTAACCAATGTTCCTTTCGAACCAGCTGGTCACACAATGAATAATTAATAATGGAGGAGTTAATTAATAGTGCGCTAGTCGGCGCTTCTCAGGCCAAATCATTTGACTCAAAGTTATGAAATTTCATCGAATGATAAAATTCATATGCAAAATACATTAATAATATTTTAAAGTATCAAAAACTATATGGCAATGTCACCAAGGTTTGGCTACATTAATTTATTTTGTAATTTTATATCAGTTCTACAGAAAGCTGAAAAATGTTACTAACTTAAAAAAAATGAAATGGGAAATGAAAACATTATAAATAATTTGATGCATTTTTGTGTGGATATATTTAATAGATCCGGATGCTATATATATATATATATATATATATATATATATATATATATATATATATATATATATATATAATTTTAAAAAAATAGGCGAAAATACCATCAATGATAGGCTACATTAATTATTTTTTATCTATAGTGAAGTTTAATCAACCAGATATGACGTAATGGGCATAATGGCTGCTGTCTCACATATTGAGGATTTTAGAAACTTGAACGTCTTACTTTTTGAAAATTTTACTCAATTGAATGTTGAGACGCAGTAAATAGTAAAAACGTTTTTCCAAGTACTTCCCAAAAATGTATATCTTCCATCTATTTCTTTTTGCTGTTAAAAGATATTTCATTTTTAAATCATACTAATTTTTTTTAATAAGAAATTCGTATAATATTATTATTTAATAGGAAAAAATAATAATCTTGTTGTACATCTTCTATCCCATCTTAATTTTGACGAAAACAAAATCGGAAAGGAAGCGCAACTTATTTCCTTATCTGAAAACAAACAGCATGTAAAACTCTCGGAATTTTCACACATGATATATGTGAAAAGACGATACTTTTTGTGATATTTTTGCCTAACTATTCTATTTTTTAATAAACACAATGTTGAATATTCACATTTTTTCTTGCATTCTTTTTTTATTGTATTTTATAAATAAAAGGTTCGATAAAAACAATGCATGACTTTAGTCACAATATTATTTAATAATCAACCTTTTCTCGACTTATTTTAAATGAAAAAATAACGGTATGTTTCTAAGTACTTAGAAATACGCTAATTTATATTTTCTAACTGATTAATAAATAAGGTTGTTAATCCATAATGGAGTCAGTTTACGTGATGTTTCAGACTTTTATTTAACGTAAATGCTAATTAGATCTAACAGCCCGTTTTCTTACACTAAAGCGTCACTTTCCTTTTTTTCAACTACTTGGATTCCACTAAAAGATATGCAAAAGATTCCAAAATTAAATCGGTATGAGAATTTATTTGTTAAGCACAGCGAATTTTTAAGTATAAAGATTTAGCATTAATCAAAGTCATAAATGGACGCTAACATTGTTTTAGACTTAACTTAAAACTAGTTTATATAATTTTTTTTTATAGTAGAGAAAATGTCATCGGTATGAGTTTATTAAAACGTCAGATTAGGTTCCCATATATCATATTCCTATTATACACATATCTGCCAATACAAAAAATAAGTAAAATAGTTTTGGTTTATGAAGTTTTTGAATTTAAAGGATTAAAATTCAAATTTGTTTAATGGCTGTCTATAATTCCTTAAATAATTGTATTATTTTAAAGTCCTTGAATAGTTTTTAGTTAACATTTTGCGCAAAAAGTCAGCTTTCAAGTTTTTACAACCAAAATTTATAAATTAAAAAAATGAAAGTGGCAAAATTTGTAAAATTTGTCTTGAAAGTTTTGAATATTGCTACAATTTTTCAAGTATTCCTTTTGATGTTTCGGAAATATTTCAACTCCCGTTATTTAAAATATACAAGTTACTTTTTAAAGTTTTGAGTGTCGGAAGACCACCCAAAATTGGCATAAAATATTCTAAAATAAATATTTCTAAATTGTCAACCAATATTTGATAAATTATCTTTCAAACTCTCACCTTGTACAAAGTAATACAATGTGTTTCTTTTTATTTTTCAGTTTAAGAAGCATTTTTAAAAATTTACTTTCTACTTCAGAAAGGCTTTCCGATATTAAAAATAAACCAATTACTTTAGCATAAAATCAGAAGTTAAAAAGATCTGAATCAGAAGTTAAAAAGATTTACCTGTGTTATGTTATTTTAACCTATGCGTTATGTTCTTTTTTTTCTTTTGTGGTATATCCATATCTGCCTCAAAACAGTTATTTTGAAATAAATCAATGTCCGCAACTTTTGCAACATTTTGTGCTTCATTGTTTTTATTGTTTGCATTAGCATACTTTAAAAAGCGAAGATCTTTTTTTGACGAAAAATTATTACTTTGATTGAAACTCTTATCGCATAACAATTTTTCTTCGATTTTTGTTACTTCTACATTTTACCCAGTAAAAATTTACGTATAAATGTTTTTTTAATTTGCAATTTTATTACTACTGAGAATTTTATTGATACAATATCAGTTTCTGAAAGTCCTAAAGTTAATTACAATTTTTTACATTAATATTAATGACATTTCATCAACACTTACATTAACAGTTAACGTTTTATTTAAATCTGCTCAGTTCGATACGTGGTTTGTACTTGTACATGATCCTTTTCTATTATCATTGAATAAATAGACAAAAATATCGTAATGCTCACGAAATTCAATCTCGAATTTTTGACAGATCTTGAAGAGCACCTGGACCAAATTTCACCTAGATTACAAAATCTTTTGATTCTTATTAAAAGATATATAAACAAACATTTATCTTTATACATAAATAGTGTTTGGAGTTAGAAGTGTGTAACAGATGTTAAAATTCTAGACTATTGTGTTCTTCAGGTCTCAATCTTTTAAATAAACCGATAAATTTGTTGAAAAGTGGTTTTGTCGTCTCAAAGAGGTCTGACACGAAAATAAGATCTGTCAAAAATTCGAGACTGAATTTCGTGAGCATTACGATATTTTTGTGACAAGAGGAAGATCGTGACAATTACAATTTATATTACAATTTCGTGATAAGATATTACAATTTCGTGACAAGAGGAAGATCATTATCTATTTTTCGAAGTCTAAAAATTATTTATGTCGATTAATTAAAAATTAAATAAATTTTTGTTGTTTCTCAATTACATCCTCCGAATATAGTAGCTCGAAAATTATTTCAACATTATAATAAAACTAAAAAAAATCTTTTTAATGATAAAAAATTTCATTTCTGTACAAATTTTATTAATTTTAATGATTTTCTTAAATTTAAGTTGATACACAATCTATAATAATGTTTTTATTGTTATAATGAAATTCAAACTAATTTCATTGTTTAATCAAACCATTTAATTGCATGCCTTTATCAAAGTTAAAATTAAGATAAGAAATTGCTTGTTTGGTCATTAACTCTGAAGAGGGATTTTCTCCTCTGCTTTTAATTCGTAGTATATACATTTTTGCTAAGGTATGAAACAGATGAGATCAAATATTTCATGAAATAATTAGATATCTATGAAATAATTGATAAATCACGATTAATTATTGCATGAAAGAATTCGAGATATTACGAAGTAAATAAATTATACACTTTAACGTTAACATATACATTATACTTTTTATTAAAAAAATTTGAAATGTGTCTAGACCTTTTTCATTAAATTCATACTTTTTAGTTTTATCAAAATGAAATTTTAAATAAATGTTTTTTTTATTAATTGCTTAGTAGGCAGAAAAGCCAAACGTTTGCGCGAACAAGTCGGTCACCAAAGGAGGCTAATTCTGAATAAAAGAATAAAAGTTTTAGCATGCGTTTGTTTACTGATAGCTTAAGCTCTTAAAAAATAAAATAAGTTAAACAAATAGGATTCCTTGTTTCACTTTTAGTCACGTGGTTGCTTTCTTTATCTCAGAGTAGCAAGGAAGTACGGAAGAAAACCAGAACTTGCGGTTAAATACTGAAACTAAAGAGGTCATTCGTATCTGAATGTCTTTCTTGCCTTCTCTCAGGCGCAAAATTACAAATTTCTTTACGAAAAATTGCTTTTGTTTAGATGGTACTGTTTGCTTAGAAATATGATTTTGTTGTATTGTACATTAAGTTAATAGAACAAGCAAAGTGTTTTAACAACAACAAAACCAGTACCATTGAAAAGATATCTTTCTTTAGATTAAAAAAAAAAAGATATTTTTTTTAGTTATTGGAAAATTTCTAGCTAAAATTCGAACTTTATAATGTAAACTTGTAATGTTTCTTTAATACAGGTAATTCGCACCACAGTTGCAAGGTAAAAATCGCAAGAAATACACTTATCATTGGACAGCACGTTTTCCTTTGTTTTAACCGATGTATTACTTTAACCAAATAAACATAAATAAAACAGTGGATTATTAAAATATAAAAAAAATATCGTGTATAGAAATTTCATCGCATATCTCTGCCAAATTTAACACTATCTTTAATTGTTATGTTTTTCAAAAACTAATTTACTAACACATTTATTTCTGTTTCATTTTATGCTAGTTCAGAAGAATTAGCCAGCGTTTATTAAAAATTGTAATTGATTTTATATACCAGGAAAAATCTTTAAACAAATCTTATCTTCATTACGGTACCGTCGACAAATTTCCTTTCATTATCATCATCATCAAATTGCTCTTTATTTTTCCTCATAAGCAAATATTTCCTTTCATACATTCGCATGTTACTATGAAATTTGTTTATTCAGGATTTACTGTTTTTACTTACGTTTTCATATGCTTAAAATACGAAACTTTGAACTTTACTTATATTTAAAAGGGTTTTTAAAATCTTTTAAATTTACTTTTAAACCTTTTTTTTATCCGAAGAATTTAGCACAATACATAATACAAACAAATAATATTAATTTGCTCTTCTTTCCTATTTTATTTTTTAATAAATAAAGAAAAACATTATATCTTTTTATTAAAACTAAGAGAGAGAATTCCTTAACTACAAAGTACATATTCCGAAAAAAAGTTTTTTTTTCTGCTTTAGTTTCTATTACTTTGCAAAAGATTTTTACCTTCCACCTAAGAATTTTCACGTGTCCTCCAATTCATTTACGTCTAGCAAGTGTAAACATTCTGGTCCGAAAAAAATCACGAGGATTTATTTTTGCGCGGTTTGTCTTCAGCTGCGCTTTTTCCGCAGTGTTTAAAATGATTTTTTTCCAAGAAGAATTATAGCCACTACTTCAAATAATAACCAAACCTTGGGCCACAAAAACATAAAGGAAAATGTAGTAGAACATCCAACTTCAGGCTTTTTGTCCAATAAAATTTACATCTGTCGGAAGCTTTTATTTTTTTGTTCGAACTATAATTCATGGAGGATAAAAGATATAAAGAAAAATGATTTTTGATGATTCATCATTTTTTTTTCTCCCGAAAGCGCAAGCAAGCATTAGAGTAGAGACAGATACTGGGAGAGAAAAAAAGATTGTGACGTGCGTTTCAGAGTTTTCCACCTTGATAACAAACGCTTCTTTTATTCTCGTAACTATCTCATTATTAAGCGGGCTCTGAATGCTCGAATCAGCAGAAACCTTTTAGATATATCATTCTAATCCGATCATGCAGGTAGATGTGAAAATTGGTCTTCAGAATTCGGATCCATTTGCGAAAAAAAATGATGTATTATTAATGGTTACCTTTTTTTGCAAGTACGAAATGTTTTCGTACTATACAGAAAGTATTTAATTTTCTTTATCTTGTAATAAAATCCCCACGGGGGGCACCTCGAATTGAGGATGAGATGCTTCCGGCACGGTGGTTGGATCTCGCCACCCTGGAGGGTACATTAATTGGTGGGGATCTGACTCTTCCCATCGATGACGGGACGTACTTCCTTCGGGCAGGGTTGTACCGTGGCCGGTGACTGCTCTTATCACTCAACAACAGTTCCCGGAAATGTTGCTGTTGCGGCGGTGTAGTCATTCAGTTTTTATGGTTTAAATCCGTGTGCCTTCGTGGCGGGCCGGAGAGTTAGATGGCTTACTTATCTTGTAATAAATGTGTCATTTCTAATTAATATGCACTTAATAAGGCGAGGCAAATAAAAAAAATTGAATTGTAATAGGGAATTTTAAGAAATTGTTCAAGCATAGAATTTAAAGCGATCTATTTTTTTCATGATTTTTTACTGGAGATATACAAATATAAAGAGACAAATACAAAAAAATCTTTAAAATATTTTGCGACAATTAATTTTGGCTCGAATTGAATTGGTTGACTGCCGTTTGAATTAAATATGTTATGTTTCTCCCTCATTTATCTTTTGCGCTTTCACAGAATGCAAACGACGGGAATAAATTAATATGTACTCATTTGTGGTGAATAGCATATAAGCCAGTTAACAACCATGCTGCACGGGCAATTGCTTTTGCATAATGGTTATGTTACTGGACTGCGAACCACAAAGCCCAGGTTTTATCCTCGCGCATCATATATCGCTACATTGGTGACCCGGACGTGATCCTGGATCCCCGCTCATATCAATCCGCCAAATTGGTGACCTCGGACGATGAACCTTCAACCTTCGTAACAGCTGTTTTGGCATCCTCTACCCGCAACCGAAGTCGTCAGACTGACTTGACGCAGCAGCAGCATCAGCAACCACTCACCCACACACGCTCGCCATAACGCTTGCCGTTACTCAGCTGGGTACAGGCCCATTAGACAACAGTTAAATACGTCACCACTCAACAGACATATCGTTCATCTCACCTCCGACTCACTGGAGGGTGAGTCTGTAGTGAATAGCATATAAGCTAGTTAACAATTGCTTTTGCATAATGGTTATGTTATTGGACAGCGAACCACAAGGCCCCAGGTTCTACCCTCGCGCATCACATATCGCTACACATTTCCGTGATTCATATTTGAATGAAATAGGAATCGGTTATCGAAAAATGGATATCTGAACTTATATTGTCAGTTCGTTGGAATTTCATGAAAAGTAAAAGCAGCGATAGCAGCAGATCTAATTACAAATGTGGCAGATTGTAATTTTATCTTCTAAAAGATTGAAAATTAATAAAAATGTCCAATAAATAGAAAAAGGAAAACTGAAATAATTAATAAACAAAATCAGATAATTCAGCAGGTCTTTTGAGAATTTTGTACATTTTGATAGTCTACCATACTTGGATAATTTAGTTACTAAAGCTGGTCAAAACAAAGAAAGCTTATAATTGTGCAATCGATTAACGAACTTAAAAGCGGCACATTAACATTTGCGCAACGCTAGTCCGGGGTAGTACAGAATGCCTGTAAAAGGAGCACAATGCACTCCTGAATCACATCTATCAATCATAATATACAATTACTTTACACAAATTAAAGCAAAAAAATATTGTCAGGATGTTACAAAATCTTTTAATATTATGACAATTAAATGTTAAGTTAGTTTTGTAAAATTGTTTTATAAATAGAAACACTTAAAATAAAAATACCCATTTGAAAAGCTAAATTGAACGCAACAATGACGAAATCCTAGTATCGTAGTCGCTATCAGATAACGTTGAAATTTGATACCTCTTTCCATGACACATTAAGTGGTTAATCCTCACTTCAAAAGCTTATTACATTTTTTTGCATATAGTAAACGCTGCCGCATTTATTATTAATTTTAAATAAAGAATCAGAATTTAAAAAAAATCTTTTTATTTTATAAATAATTCCTAGCTAATTTTATTTTTGTTTTGTTTAGATGAAATAGGATTCGCGTTGATGCTATATGAGTTCTATTTTCGGATGGGTATTTCATTTTTGAACCATGACCAGATGACGACATCGATATCTGAGCATGAACTGAACCTTTCAAGCTTTCAAGGCCGTACCAACGGCAAGAAGTTTGACTGATAAAGTCAGACTTGTAGTCCACTGTTTCCATTAACAAAATGGATCTTTGTGACATCGTAGAGATAGAAGGAGAAGTCAGATAGATGTTCCGAGCGCTCATCTTAAGCGGCGCCATGAAGGCGAAATGATAGCTTCTTTAAGTCTCTTCTTTGAAAAACTAAAGATAAAAAGGGTGGCGAAAAAATTTCATACCTCAAACGCAATTTATCTTTGCTAAACCTTTAAAGATGATTATAGCGGAAAAGTCATATCACGCTCTGGATGCCATTAAAGTATATTACTAGATCTTTGGTGAATTAAGTTCCAAAATGTAATCTTAATATTAATTATCATAGATACTATCATCATCTAACACTATATTCACTTTTTTTTTTGAGAAACGCATAAACAGTTTAATAAATGGGAGAATACGAATAAAAAAAAGTATTAAGTAAATCGAAACTGTTAAAATTTACAAGTATTTTTTTTCTTTCTTATTTAATCTCAAGAGGTATTTTGATAAAACACTTCTCAAGATGTGAAAAACGGTTGTTAAAGTAAATATGAAGCAATCAATGAGGATGAGTGGAAGGAATAAGAAAGTGATAACATAAACGACTTCTGATTCTGATAAAAGAAAACCGAAAAGTATCACGAGCTTACAAATGATAAACATTTTGGAGATAAGCATAAAATTGCAAGCTAAAATTTTGAGTTGAAAAATTACTTGAAGAATTGCCAGAAGAAATTTCCATTAGTTTTAGTATTTTAATCGTATTCGCAGTATAATTAATTTGTATTAACCTGACACTATTTTACATAAATAGAATAAGAGGGCGAGACATAAATATAAGAAACTCGTTTAGTTAAGCCATTCTGTTAAATATTGTTTTAAGAAATCTGCTTTTACTCAAATGTGAGCAAACATTACAAATTTAAAAAGTAAATAAAGCATATACTTTACTGCCATCATTTTTTCTCCTAACTTAATATTTTTGTTTTTCTTAGGTTTATTATTTATTTTGAAATTGCAAACCTTTTTGCGTGCCGTATGTCTTTTTGTGGAATCCTGCAAAAAATATGAAATCTAGCTTTATGAAGACCTTAATATTTTATTATGTATATAAAATTATTCTATTAGTATTCAAATCAAGTTAAGTATAATGAATAAAAATTTACTTTCTTCTTAAAAATACATTTTTACTATTATTTATATAATTTGCTGTGTCTCAAAATAAGTTCTTGTCTTTTTTTACTGATTTGATATATCCGCTCTAATACAAAAGTGTCATATTTATATTCAGTATAATTAAATTTTAATTTCAGCTCTTATTTTAATATATGTATAGATATAGTAAATAACAGTTGAAAGCTTTAAATATTTCCAGGTTTTCAAATTAACAATTCAAAATGCTTTATCTTAACAATTCTATCGAAGCTCTGGCCGTTACACATTATATATCAGATGGTTTGTACAATTACTCCATAAATTTGATAGTTAAAGACCCTGTGTTTTGGTAGAATTTAAATGCCACCAACTTGTTAAAAATATATTGCTTTTTTCAGAAAACATCCAATTCTCTGCTTAATTTGGCATAAAACAAATAAGGAACAAATGCTTGAAATTATTCCTCAATCCAAACATTAAATTGCTCTTAGCGTGACAACAACGATAACGTCTTTAAATTACCTAAAACTTTAAACACAACAACACATGTTCCGAAAATGCTATGACAATTGTGAAGGGCAAATTGAAGTGTCTGTCTGAGCGATGCAAAATATGTATGGAAAAAGAGAGAAATTACTACTTCTGCGTCTTATGATGATTTTATCACACAAGCCACAAGGAATTGGAACAAGTCTAATGGAGTAAGGAATTTTATGGATGAACGCATCGATGTCATCGACGCAAGAATGTTAAAAATTTCAAAAGGAAAC